>NC_079213.1:17162242-17344742 GCF_029633865.1 Lampris incognitus | reverse complement strand
CTCCATGTGCCGTGTGCGGCGGTTAGACAGGTAGGCGGACAGCCGGGATCGGGCTGGAGAAAAACAGAACCACCAGGGGTTAGCAACTTTGCTGACAGACAGTGACAGAGAGTCGGGGTCAAATAAATAGATTGGGGCACGCACAGGTTTACAGTTCCAGTGATGGATCGACTGATAAGGTGACAGATGGGGTGCAAAAGGTGAGGAACACCCTGCGTGCAGCTAATTCTCACAATATGGTGTTTTGGCCGTTCTGTGAATCGAATTCTGTCATTCTCGCTGTCTTTAAAGAAGAAGTTTGTTTCCAAAATGAAATACACTCCGCTTGGAAAAAGAGCGACGTATAGTCATGAAAAATAACCACCGGATTATATGATCTTTATTATTTATGCCCAACAGTAGATAAAACTAAATTCCTTGGTTGAGAAAATGACACTTTGATGGATGAGGCTCTCCATATTTTGGATGCAGGACCACATTAGAGAGCAGTCCTGCAGATGCACCAGTCATCTCTGGGCTCTGCTCTGCAAAGTGCACTTGTCCAAAAAAGAAAAAAGCAAAAAAAAGAGCATAGGAACACTTTTCCAAAAACATCAAATTTACACAGCAAACAAGGGGATCGCCGGTTCAAGTCCCCACAGACACAATTGTCCGTGTCTGCGGGTGGGAAGCCGGATGTGGGTATGTGTCCTGGTCACTGCACTAGCGCCTCCTCTGGTTGGTCGGGGCACTTGTTCAGAGGGGAGGGGGAACTGGGGGGGGGGTAGCTTGATCCTCCCACGTGCTATGTCCGCCTGGTGAAACTCATCACTGTCAGGTGAAAAGAAGCGGCTGGCGACTCCACATGTATCGGAGGAGGCATGTGGTAGTCTGCAGCCCTCCCCGGATCAGCAGAGGGGGTGGAGCAGCGACCGGGACGGCTCGGAAAATAGGGTAATTGGCCAACTGGCCAAGTACAATTGGGGAGGGGAGAAAAGAGGGGGGAATAAAAAAAAATTGCAGAGAAAAGAAAATTTGAATGCAAATGTTCATTGATATTTGCCCCTCTCAGCTTGTCTTTACTATATCCAGATACTTAGAGTTGACTCTAATCATATTTACTGTTCTGTTATTCTAGGGTTAGGTTGCTCTACCATTGCATTAACTGTAAGTCAGTCTGACTGTTTATCCACTAAATAGCCTATATCGAAATGAGAGTGTTTGAACAAGAACGTAGGATAGAAATCGACACATTTCACCTAGCATCTCTCGGTCTAACAGGCGCTAACTATCAAAGTGAAGGACAGAAAGAAAGAGCCAAAGAGCTGCAAAATGGGGAAAGAATGAGGTTAAAAAAAGGAAAGATGGAAAAAGAGAAGTTTGGAGGGTTTTTTTTCTTTTTTCTTTCTTGGTACAGTTAAGCCTCGGTAAATCTACAGAGTCAACACAACCATGCTGAACTGATCAGATACAGCTCTCAGCAGACATCTTATCAATCAGGGACAGGAGACCACAGAGAGAGTGTGTGTGCATCTGTGTGTGTACCTATGTGTATGTGTGTGTATCGGTGTATGAATGTATCTGTGAGCTTGTGTTTAGCTCAGTCAGATGATGTTTGTCTTAAGGCTGAGTACAAAGAAATGCTAACAAAAGCTGCGGCCCAGGTCTGAGTTGATTGTACAAAGAGACATATATACACGTGATGCTCTCGCGCATGCGTACACACACACACACACACACACACACACACACACACACACACACAACACCCGTGTTGTGCACACACTGACAGATTACTCTCGGTAGGTCTGCAAATCGATAGAGATCTTGCAGATCCAGGGCACTTAGTCTTGGCAGCTGAACAGACAGCGAGTGATTGCATCTGTGTTTGTGTGTGTGTGTGTGTGCGCGCGCGCACGTGTGTGCATGCGTGTGTGTTTTTGTGCATGCATGTGTGTGTGTGTGTCCATATGAGTATGTGTCTTCTCACTGAGGACACTCTTCAGAACAGGAAGAAGTGATGAAAAAAACTGAAAAAAGGTGCACAGTGATTTCACAGCTGCAACCATGCATGGAGCCAAGGACAGGCCTTTCTTGAAATCTTCACCGTAGGGCCACAATTTTCTCTTTAATGGCCTCCTTGTAGGTCTCCTTGATGCTCTGTTTGGAAAAGCACTCTTAAAAATAATGTGCAATTTCAAAGACATTCGTGCGATGAGTTTGAGACAGCAAATTGAGGAGGGGTTTTCTTTTTTCAATGCAGCATTTAGCCATATTGTATTGATTTACAGATCTACAGGTAAGAATCCCAACAGTCCCATGTGCCATACTTCACAGCCAGCAAGCTAATGCACTAAACCCCGTCATAACACAACGTAACTGGGGTTACCATAGAAGACATCAGACTATCATGATTGTACTGGGCCATTATTCCACTTTACTTTTTCAAATTAGCTAAATTAGCTTTTACGGTTGGATGCGGTAGTTCAGGTTTTGCTGAGTAGGGCATAGACCCTAACCCCATAACCTTAAAGTGTTGACTACATCGGTCTTTGCCCCAGACTGTCCCCCCTCCCTCTTCTCCCCTCCCCTCCTTTTTCTCCCCAATTGTATCCGGCCAATTACCCCACTCTTCCGAGCCGTCCCGGTCGCTGCTCCACCCCCTCTGCCAATCCGGGGAGTGCTGCAGACTACCACATGCCTCCTCCGATACATGTGGAGTCACCAGCCGTTTCACTAGGCAGACGAGGGAGGGTCACACTATCCCCCTCCCCCCGAACAGGCGCCCCGACCGACCGACCAGAGGAGGCGCTAGTGCAGGGACCAGGACACATACCCACATCCGGCTTCCCACTCACAGACACGGCCAATTGTGTCCGTAGGGACGCCCGACCGAGCCGGAGGTAACGCCGAGATTCGAACCGGCGATCCTCGTATTGGTAGGCAACGGAATAGACCGCTACGCTACCCGGACGCCCCCGCCCTAGACTATTTTAAGTAACACCAACATGACATCCATCGCATTTAATCTTGAGACCCAGCAATTCATTTTTGTCCACTGCTAATATCTCTCATACTACACATGCCACTGTAGTCAGCCCTGTTTTCCTTTAAACAGGATGCTGTGCCTTTAAAATGACGTCATGTGGGGGGGCCGTGACCGTGCCAACGTGCCTGTGACTAACTTCAAAATGGCGTCTGTCTCGGTAAGCGCGTTTTACGGAAAAAATAAATGTAACCATGATATTCGTAAATCAAACATTTGTATGTTATGTTTCGATTGTTTCGAGTAAGTAAACGTCTCAGGAATATGTGAGTGAGTTTTCAGAGCTGAGCTTATTTATTTTCATTTGAAAAACGCAAATTTATGAATGCGCTCTGTAGTAGACATCAGGACTTTGTACTTACGTTTTTTCTCTTTTTTCAGTCGACAGCTCTATGGCGGAGGCAGAGGGGATTCTTAACAGAATCGCTGAGGGAGATTCTGACGTCGATTTATCAGAGGATGAGAGTCCAGAGAGAGAGAGCGTATGAGACAGAAGAGGGTCAAAGCTCAGATGAGGAGGACCCTGATGAGGTGGGCCAAAACCAACACGTAGGGTGCTGAGGTTTTTAATCAGTGGAAAAATGGAAGGGTAACCTACAGAGATGTGTTACAGGAAATAGGTCCCAACATTTTATTTTGGAACCTAATGAAACTGAGGAAAAAAATGTGAACACATTTATTAGAACAGGGCCAGTGTGGGTTTTTGTTCCAACCAAACAGTTATACACCTGATCCAACTAATCAACCATTACAGTCTTTGCTGAGGAACTTGATTAGGAGACACAGGTGTGTAATTGCTTGGTTGGAACAAAAACCTTCACCCACCCTGGCCTTTTCTGGATAACATTTCCCACCCCTGCATTAGAAGGATGGATGTATAAAACAAATTGCAGAAATGTTCTCAAGTGAACTATCTCTTTTAAAATTTTTATAACATGTTAATTGTGCTAAATTATTGATTGTGTTTTTTCTTTCTCAATCAAAGCTGTCTATTTACATGTAGCATTGATGTTTAGCTAAACAACAAAATTGTGAAACGTGAGAGTTAACAGTGAGGTCTAGGGGTGTAATAAGATATCGATACACGGGTATCGCGATATTAGCTTTTGTGATACTGTATCGATTCTCAAAACTTCTATGTCGATTTTTTTATTGTTTACATGTAAAGGTTCGTGACAAACATTTTGTGTTGTGTGTAGCTGCACGACCGCTAGCTATCTTCAGCCATGACTCTTCAACGCCAACCCAACAATGTAAACTGAGACAGGAAGTAGCATAAGCACAAAGAACACGCAAATATGAAATTGCAGTATATCGCGATATATTAAATCGTAGCCCCTGTATTGTGATACGTATCATATCGCCAGATTCTTGCCAATCAATACACAGCCCTAGTGAGGTCTACTGTGATGTCTATAGGCCTTTACACACCAGAGACGTGACAAATAACTGACACGAAATATCGCATTTTCATGTCGGTTATTTGTCACGTCTCATGTACCCCACCCCCCCACCCCACCCCTTTTCTCCCCAGTTGTACTTGGCCAATTACCCCACTCTTCCGAACCGTCCTGGTTACTGCTCCACCCCCTCTGCCGATCCGGGGAGGGCTGCAGACTACCACATGCCTCCTCCGATACATGTGGAGTCACCAGCTGCTTCTTTTCACCTGACAGTGAGGAGTTTCGCCAGGGGGACATAGTGCGTGGGAGGATCACGCTATTCCCCTCCAGTTCCCCCTCTTTATAATTTTTGTGTCCTTCCTTTGTCAGACAATACAGGGTGATGAGAAACACAAATGATCAACAGGTCCGCCATTGGCGATAGGAGTTGTGACATAACGTCCATTCCGCACAACGTGATTGGCTGATGCCTTAATTTGCTGCGCGAAAGTTCAGGAAAATCAGCCTGGGAATGTTCAGCATTTGCCCCAAATGCTCAACATTCCAAATGCTTCCAGATGCAGAATGCCTGGATGCAAAAGCAAAACCTTTGTGAGATGCATAAAGTGCAACATGTTCCTCTGTGTCTGCAAAAAGTCAGACTGCTTCATGAAATACCATCTAGAGTCAAATGTCTAATGAAATGGTGAAGTTAATCCATAAAAATGGAGAATCTACATTTGCTATTTGTTTTGTTTATGGTGTTGTATTTCACTGGATGATTCCAGTGGATCTTTCCATGTACATACTCAGCCTTTAAATGTTTCACGCTTGATAACAATTAAGCAGTTAAGTCCTGTTGTCCACTACAGTGGACATGTTGTAAAATTTGAAGAAAAAAAACAAGTTTTAACATTTTTTTTCCTCTGCAATGTGTGTGTGTTTTTTTTTTACCACCCCAACACTTCATTCATTCGTTCATTCATTAATTCATTCATTCATCATCAGCCACTTGTCTGGGGTCGGGTCTTGGTGGCAGCAAGCTATTTAGGGCACTCCAGATATCCCTCTCCCCAGCAACACCCTCCAGCTCCTCCTGGGGGATCCCAAGGCATTCCCAGGCCAGACTGGACATGTAGTCCCTCCAGCGAGTTCTGGGTCTACCCTGGGGTCGCCTCCCAATTGGCTGTGCCCGGTAAACCTCCATAGGAAGGCACCCAGGAGGCATCCTAATCAGATGCCCGAACCACCTCAACTGGCTCCTTTCGACACATAGGAGCAGCGTCTCTACTCCAAGCTCCCTCCGGATGTCCAAGCTCCTCACCTTATCTCTAAGGCTGAGCCCAGACACCCTATGGAGGAAACTAATTTCAGCTGCTTGTATCTGTGATCTCACCCTTTTTGTCACTACCCAAAGCTGATGACCATAGGTGAGGGTTGGAACGAAGATTGACTGGTAAGCTTGAGAGCTTTGCCTCCCGGCTCAGCTCCCTCTTCACCACAGCGGTCCGGTACAACATCCGCATTACTGCTGCTGTTGCACCAATCTGCCTGTCAATCTCCCGCTCCATCCTACCCTCAATCGTGAACAATACCCCAAGATACTTGAACTCCTTCACTGGAGGCAACAACTCATCCCCAACCCGGAGGGAGCAATCCACCATTTTCCAGTAGAGAACCATGGCCTCAGACTTGGAGGTGCTGACTCTCATCCTGGCCATTTCACACTCGGCTGCAAACCACCCCTGTGCACGCTGGAGGTCTTAATTAAAAATTAATTCATGTAATAAAAAATAGAAATTAAACACCGTTATTTTTCCTGGGTCTCTTAAGGGCTCTCTTTCCTTATTTTATCCTAGTTTTTTTTTAATATGCTATCTGTCCAGCCATCTTTAAGAAGTTACATACTGTAACTGACTTAGAGATCACAGGCAGAATTTCTCATCCCCCGCTTCCTGCCAAGTGCACTTCATTACTTTGGGAATCGATCACTCTGACACAGCAAGAAGAGAGCCATTCAGTCTGTGGAAACGAGTTTTAGCTATCAAGCTATTGAACAATCTATCACGGTGCAGAGTTGCGCGGGGCCGAAAGCACGCTTTGATCACGCGGCCTTTCAACCCGCATCCCACGCGCTACAGAGGGGATATGTTCATGAGTTCATCTCGCAAGCATTTATTATCATTTCCGAAAATAAAATCGCCCAAAGTACAGCATTTAATATTCATTAGGTAACGACGATAGAGTTTGTGTGTTCGTTTTTTTTTCTTTTTCAAACGGATTCTTTATTTACCAGCTACCCTTCGAAGAGCGACCTATCAAATGTAGTGATTTCTCATATGAGAGTGGATGTCACCCTTTTTAAACTACATATCAGTGGATCTGCAGTGAAATATATCTAACCTTTCCATCAAACCAGAGCTGTGCGCGGAAGAGGTGGTGTGTATGTATGTGTGTGTTTTCCGTATGTGTGTCTGGGGGGGAGAGGGGTGCATAACGAGGTGCTTTTAGATTGATTAGGTAGATTTTTTATCTGACTAGAGAAGCTACCCTCAGGAGGATCAGCTGTATGATGTATGACTCTCTTGTGTGTGTGTGTGTGTGTGTGTGTGTGTGCGCGCGCACGTGTCCCTGATAACAAGTCTCCAGGGATGCATCTGCTCACCTAAAATATGTATTGTGCATGTGTGTGTGTGTGTGTGTGTCCCTGATCAGAAGACATCGTCTCCAGCTATGCATCTGCTCACATAAAGTATGTGTGTGTGCATGTACGATTGTGTGTGTACATGAATGTTTGTGTCTGAAGACTTGAAGCTCAAGGTGTGCATTGAGCGCAAACATGTCTGATACACCCATATGCATGTTTGCATTTGTGTTCAGCAAAACCTGAGAGGATCAGATGTCCATGTGATCCTGCTGCTGACATGTTTCCCCTCACCAGAACTGGTGTGCAGAGGGGGCGCTGTGAGTGTAAAGATGGATACGTTTGGCTGCACTGGTCTATATTTTATGGCTGCCGAAGATTAAAAGAGAGCTTTGACGTCTCATCTCTTATCTGAGCAAAGCCAATGGGGTTGTGCATTTACATAATCTCTCAGATATCGCCTTTTGGAAACAGATATTCCAGTATTGCCCTGTCATCATAAAATAAATCTCATTTTGCGTGAACTTAAATCACCCCGTGATGAATTTCGCCAGCAGTTAACACCGCGAGCTTATTAAATGGTGATCGTTTTTCTCTCTCAGCCTTTCTCGGCGTGTCTGACCATGCCTTACCTGCTGCACAAGTCTGGAGGAGATTGATAGTCGGGGCATGTGCTAGCTGTCACCGTGGTGTCCTTCCCGTGAAAGAGGCCTTAATTTATTCAAACAGGAAGTGTGCTACTGGGACTGTTGCTGCGTCTGATACGGATCAGACATGTTTAGCATATCGCAGAGACAAACACGTGTCGGGGAGGACCGGAGTAGCATGACGAGAGCTTCCATCCCCACCCTGCACGCCACGGTCATCCATCTTATAAAGCAGCTGTTTTACATAATGAGCGGTAATTGGCCATCTGGGCGAGCGGTCCTTATCTACGTTTAGCACATCTGAAAGCACGTTAAGCTAATGGCATCAATAAGGAGGGGGTTGTTTTTTTTCTTATTTTGGAACAGACGATGGAGAAGTCTTTTCTTTTTTTACAGAAAGTCAGCTGATAGATGTCCTGTTCTTTTGGTTTTTAGTTGCACAAGTGTTGGAGTACCGTGATCGTTTGTGGCCAATATCCCCCCCCCCCCCCCCGGTTTGTTGGGGCCGAAGCTGTTGTTGCAAGACAGCACACTTTGTTTTGACTGTATGCACGTCAGACCATATTTCTTTTCCGGGGCTCACGTGGCTCCAACATTTTCTCTGCACAGCTTAATGCGCCCTCATGTCCCCCCCACTCCCAAAAAAACAGAGCCGTACTCCCAGCAAATCATCCGTACACCATGCAAAGGGGGCTCTCATCCACCCCCCCCACCCCACCCCTCCATGTCTGAAATTGTAGCCATATGGCCAAGGGGACCTCATGTTCAAACATACACCTTCAGAAACAACATTATTATCTACAATTGACTTTAGGCTTTGGAGTTTACAAAGAGGGAGCAATTTTTCAGCACATGCTAAGTAAGAGTCAAGCAGAGAGAGTGGAGAGGGAAGGTGACAGAGGGAGGAGGGGGAGATAGATTAAAAAGGAGGTGCACAAGGTTAAGAGGGAAGACAGATAAAGGGGGGGTACTCTCGGTGTAAGGGCTGCATGTGTCTGTGTGTTAGTGAGCATGCATGTGTTTGCATGTGTACAACTATTCAAGCACACAGGAGCATGCACACATGTCTACTTGTGTGTGTTTGCCCCCTACCTGTGTATCTGTCCTTGTGTGTGTGTGTGTGTGTGTGTGTGTGTGTGTGCGTGCGTGCGTGCACATGTTTGTGTATGTGTGTTTGCCCCCCTGCAGTCTCCCAAAACCCAGGGAAGATTGATTGCCTTCCAAGGATAATCAGTCCCAGGCACTTTGAAGCCCCCCCCCCACTCCCCCACCTTCTCCCTCTGCTTCCTCCTCCTCTCCCAACATCTCCTCCCCTCCGTCATTTTCTTCTCCTCCTTGTCTCCCCTTTCTCACCCCAGCCCACCTCTTCTGCCCCCCCCCACCACCTCCACCCCTCTTTCACTCCTCTACCATACAACCTTTTCCCTCTCCCGGCTGGCCTTGCCCTCCCATAGTGCTACACTCCTCCCAAAATCATCTGCCCTCCCTTGTCACTTTCTCCATTTTTTTTCACTTCTCACTCCTTCCTCTGTTTCAATTTGTTCCACCATTCCTCTTTCCCGAGCCATCTCATTCTAACTCCCCCCTTTCTGTCACGTCTTTCTTCTTCCCTCGTCGCTCGCTCTGAGCTACAGCTACAGCCCTATTCCTCCTTCACACCACCCTGCACACACACACGCACACACACACACACACACAAACACACACACATACGTGCATCCACATACACCCCTTTATAAAGGGTCAGACATACTTTCTGCGTTCCGCGGACAGCTGCGGCCTTGTACCGGTCTCATGCAGTTCTACTCATGCTACAATCGAGGGTCCGCGTCTTGTCCGGCGTTCCACGCGTGCATACTTCCCCATCCACACTCCATCCCAGTTGGTTGCATCAATGCACCGTAACGTTAAAAATCAAGAAGAAGCATTTACATATCTATCTCGCAGATGTTTCCACTTTGGACGGCAGGCATTTCCATCTCTACCAAGCGTTTGCACGGTTTCTCATCAGGAATTCAACGCCATTTGGCTGCCCTTACATTCTTCAAAGACGAATTGTGTAAATGTAGGTAACGGTGAATCGGGTCGCACGACCTCTCTTCAAAACAAGCGTCCATTTTGTTATCTGTAGCGCGCGCAGTCGCCGCACTTGCTACGCGTACAGTCTGCGCGGTTAGGTTGCATCCGCTTTGGCGTCCGTGTAGGGGGAACCTCGCGGACGTCACATGGACCAACGCGGACCCTCGCAGACATACGGAAGTAGGGAAGAGTAAAGTCTGAACTGGTCCCAACAAATGTGAGAGGCGGCTTCCACCCAAATCTTATCTTTAGGTCAGAGGGGTTTATGTGAAGTTTTGCATGTTGAGACATATAGTACTAAAGGCACTATATGTCTCTCTCTCTGTCTGTCTGAAAGAAGAGATGACTTTCTTCCCTTGGTCAATGTCTTTCGTGGGCCTTGGTTTCCTCTCCTCCAAGCCACCCTCTCTCCCCACACTCCCCGAGTTTGTATGACAGGCCATGTAACAAACCTCTTCCATCTGGCTTTGAGATACAAAATGAATAAAACATCTGACAGACTGAGAGGCACCTTTGCCCCTCCTCTTCGTCTCCTGCGCCTCCCAACCCTCTACCCCCGTTTTTGGAAATGAAGAAAGACGAGAAGATGAGAGCACCGCTGGGATACAACTGAAATGAAATGAAATATCAAAGTAGTGTCTGGAAAGAGCTGTTCGGTCGCTGCACTTTTCCATATAACAGGAGGGCCGACACACACACACACTCTCATACAAGTGCGCAAACGTGACGCCCTCGTTCTCTCGCTCTATGTCTCTCTCACTCACATGCACACTCACACATACAAACAGACACACACAGACAAATAAACACACGTAATAGATGCACAATTTTCTCCTTCGGCAAACAAACAGATGCAACACAGAAGACATAAACTCGTCACACCGGTTCACAACCAGTCAAAGCGGAGTGGCGGTAGCCGCTCGTCTGATGGCCCTGAGGCACCGATGTACGGTCCATCGCAGCAGAGGCCTGAATTTTTACCGAGTGCTAATTATGAAAATGATGCCCCTGTTTCCCTTGAACTCTTCCTGAACCGACTCAAAGCGTTCAAAAGATGGCCCCGCGTTTTGAGTTTGACCCCTGCATGGAAATAACTTCCCTGCTTTACCCTTGGCAAATTGCAGGGTATTAGCATAGCTGGCCGGCAGCACACATGGCCGTTCCCCCTGTGAGGCACTTGTGGGGAGGGAAAACACATTGTTGCCATTATCGAGTGACTCTCCCTTGAACAAACTGCTGATGTGTTGTGACATGCTCTTCTCTCCCATGCTGCATCGGCGACGGTGCCGTTGTCAACAGCTGCTATGGTGCCCCCCACTCTTTTGAGTTGTGGTCTTATGGAAACCTGAACAGGAGGTGTACAAGCACAGCTCGCCAGTACTGCAGTCAGAGGTCCATGACTACAGTACTGAAGTCAGAGGTCTATGACAGCAGAACTACAGTCAGAGGTCTATGACAACAGAACTGCGGTCAGAGGTCCATGACAACAGAACTGCAGTCAGAGGTCCATGACTACAGTACTGAAGTCAGAGGTCCATGACTACAGTACTGCGGTCAGAGGTCCATGACTACAGTACTGCGGTCAGAGGTCCATGACTACAGTACTGCGGTCAGAGGTCCATGACTACAGTACTGCAGTCAGAGGTCCATGACAACAGAACTGCGGTCAGAGGTCCATGACAACAGAACTGCGGTCAGAGGTCCATGACAACAGAACTGCAGTCAGAGGTCCATGACTACAGTACTGAAGTCAGAGGTCCATGACAACAGAACTGCAGTCAGATGTCCATGACAACAGTACTGCAGTCAGAGGTCTATGACAGCAGAACTACAGTCAGAGGTCCATGACAACAGAACTGCGGTCAGAATTCCATGACAACAGAACTGCAGTCAGACGTCCATGACTACAGTACTGCAGTCAGAGGTCCATGACAACAGAACTGCAGTCAGATGTCCATGACAACAGTACTGCAGTCAGAGGTCAATGACAGCAGAACTACAGTCAGAGGTCCATTACAACAGTACTACAGTCAGAGGTCCATGACAACAGAACTGCAGTCAGAGGTCCATGACTACAGTACTGCGGTCAGAGGTCCATGACTACAGTACTGCGGTCAGAGGTCCATGACTACAGTACTGCAGTCAGAGGTCCATGACAACAGAACTGCGGTCAGAGGTCCATGACAACAGAACTGCGGTCAGAGGTCCATGACTACAGTACTGCAGTCAGAGGTCCATGACAACAGAACTGCAGTCAGAGGTCTATGACAGCAGAACTACAGTCAGAGGTCCATGACAACAGAACTGCGGTCAGAATTCCATGACAACAGAACTGCAGTCAGACGTCCATGACTACAGTACTGCAGTCAGAGGTCCATGACAACAGAACTGCAGTCAGATGTCCATGACAACAGTACTGCAGTCAGAGGTCTATGACAGCAGAACTACAGTCAGAGGTCCATTAGAACAGTACTACAGTCAGAGGTCCATGACAACAGAACTGCAGTCAGAGGTCCATGACAACAGAACATGTATTTGTTTCAACAGATATGGAGATCATCTCTTTATGAGAGATGGTGTTGTTATTTTGGATAAGTTGAAAATACAGATGTGTGTTGGGAACACGCTGTGTTGAAACGTCTGTGTCATGCACACACATGTACGCACGCGCACACACGTACAAACGCAAGCATCCATCCACCAACCCTCTCTCTCGCTCTCTCTCTCTCTCTGTCTCTCTCTCTCGTTCCCTCTCACACACATACACGCAGACAACAAGTACAAACACAAGCATCCAACCACCAACCCTCTGTCTCTCTCTTGCTCACACACACACATACACACACACACACACACACACACACACACACACACACACACACACACACAAGCATCCATCCCCCAACCCACTCTCCCTTTCTCTCGTGTGTACACACACACACACACACACACACACACACACACACACACACACACACCCCTCTCTGTCACACACACACACATAATTCATTCACTCTCTGACATAGACACTCAGACGCACTATGTGTGTGTCAGAACATGAATGTGTAACTTTCACTGTACTCTGAGTGCACCAAACTCCACCCACCAGGTGTGTGGGGTGAACCATGTGGAATGCATTTAACGGTTGATTTTATTCCAAAAAGATAGGCATCACGTGAAGAAAGGGACACCTGCTGACACACATGATTGATTGATAAGGCAAAATGAAATCAAAAGGTTTGACCTCTAGAAGCGAGGAGGTAATTTTAGGTTGTTAGTTAAACCTGTCTGCTAGATTGTGTGCATTATTAACATTTTTTTCTTGACAAATATCATGGTTTTGATGAATAACTTTAAAAAAAGTTCTACGAAAAAAGTTGCAAAAAGCTAAAAATGCATTGAAATCTTTGTTTAATTGAATGTACTTTGCATAATTTGTTTTTCTTTTACGTCAGCAACCATTTTCATGCGTCGAAGCCCAATCGTTTTATTCAATTCAATTTATTGTCATTAAAAACAATGTGCAGGCACGTGTAAAACAAAATGAGAGTTGCAGCTTCGCCAAACAGTGCAAGACAGACATAGACAAACAGCAAACATAGAATATGATATATACAGATGAAGAGTAAAAGCTAAAGTTAAAAAAAGAGCATGAGAATAAACATATTTACAGGCATTAAGTTGGCAGCCAGGTTCAGGTGGGTAACACTTGGGGAATGAAGCTGTTTTTGAGCCTGGTAGTGCGGGCTCTGAGGCTCCTGTAGCGCCTCCCAGGGCACGGGGGAGAACAATCCATGTTTGGGGTGGGTGAGATCTCTACTGATGCTGAGACCACTTCGCAGGCAGCGTTTGTGATAAATGTCTTTTATGGCTGGGAGCTGGGTACCGGTGATATGCTGGGCTGCCTTGACGACCCACTGCAGGGCTGTCTGGTCTACTGATGTGCAGTTGCCGTACCACACTGAGATGCAGCTGGTCAGGATGCTCTCTATGGTGCAGTGGTAGAAGTTGGTGAGAATTTTGAGGGATAGACGGGCACTCCTCAGCCTCCTCAGGAAATGTATGCATTGTTGGGCCCTTTTCACAAGGGCCTGGGTGTTTGATGTCCAGGAGAGGTCCTCACTGATGTGGACTCCAAGGAATTTAAAGCTGGAGACACGCTCCACTTCCACCCCATTGATGTGTATGGGGGAGTGGCTGCAGCTTCTAGACCTCCTGAAGTCCACAATCAGCTCCTTTATCTTCTGTACATTGAGGACAAGATTGCTGGTGGTGCACCATGATATGAGGTGCTGAATCTCGTCCCTGTAGGCTGTCTTGTCATTGTTGGTGATACGGCCTACGACTGTGGTATCATCTGCAAACTTAGCTATTACATTTGAAGGGTGAGTTGGCAGGCAGTCGTGGGCAAAGAGAGAAAAGTAGGGGGCTCAGAACACAGCCTTGAGGGGCACCTGTGCTGAGGGTCAGGGTGGAGGAGGTGTGGTCACCTAACCTAACGGACTAAGGCTGTTGGTCAGGAAGTCCAGGGTCCAGTTACAGAGGGAGGGGTTGAGCCTAAGGGAGAGGAGTTTGGTGGTTAGTTTGGCGGAGATGATAGCGTTGAAAGCAGAGCTGTAATCTATGAACAGCATCCTGATGTATGTGTTGTTAAGTTCAAGGTGGGTCAGAGCAAAGTGCAGGGTAGTGGCAGTGGTGTCCTCTGTAGACCTTTTAGGATGGTAGGCAACCTAATGTGGGTCGAAAGTGGGGGGGGGTAGTGTTTTTGATGTAGGCCAGAACCAGTCTCTCATAGCACTTCATGGCAATGGGGGTAAGTGCTATGGGTCGGTAGTCATTTAGATATGTGGGTGTTGATTTCTTGGGGACAGGAATGATAGAGGTGGTCTTGAAGCATGCCGGAACTATGGATTAGAACGGTGAGAAATTGAAGGTAGTTGTGAAGACCTCAGCCAGCTGATTGGAGCATTCGCGGAGGACCCGACCCGGTATGCTCTCCGGTCCAGCAGCCTTCCGTGTGTTCACTCTGCACAGCAATTCTCTCACTTCTGCGATCGATAGAGTGAGCCCCAGGTTTTGTGGATGGGTGGGGGATTTTTGTGTATTAGTTTGTTTGTTGTGTATTAGCTTGTAATTCTGCTTTTTGTCTAAAGGAGAGCTTCAAAAGTTTGTCCATCGATGTTGGGATTAGTACCTCATGATGACACGGGGGGGGGGCAGGCATTTCAATGAACTGTAAAAGAAAAAACTTATTTTATTCGATTTCATAATTGGGGCCGAACAGAAAAAGTGAAACTACCAATCAATGAGTTGACATACTGTAAATTCTCTCATGTAAAGTTTTTTAGATTCAAGCACCGGTGTCTGCAGAATTACTTACCAGGGTGAACCTCCATCATTGAATGACATTTTCTGACAGTGCCGGCAAACATATTTAATTTTCCATAAATAACGTGTGTCATTTGTGCGACTTACTAGTGCGAACTTACGTTTGTGGCGGCCTCACCCAGTACCATCCATGCAGTGTCTTTGTCCACGTCTGCATCTAAGTTTGTGTCTTTGTTTGATGGCTGGGAGAGCTTGTGCTGGATTGGCTGGGAGAGCTTGGTCTGCTGCGTCCTGTAGGCCCAGGGACCACGGCCCTGCCCAGAGCTGCGCACAAAGAGGACACACTGAGGGCGGTCTGACAGGATATCGAAGCGAGGCAGGCTAAGCTAACTGCTAGCCCATGCAGACCAGCAGTTTCGACAGTCATCCTGGTGTTCGCTCTCTCAGACAGGGATTTTTTTTCCCCTGTAGTTTGATATATGTGTTTTTGTAGTTTTTAGATATGTGTTTTTGTCTTTGTATTGCACTGCTGTGCACTGGGGGAAACAATATTTTTTCATTTCATGTACGCAATACATGAAATGAAATGACAAAGTGTTCCTGATTCCTGCTGTTATTGTTGTGGTTGTAACATAGGTATATAATATAGTATGTAATTGTGAGGTGACTGGTATGTGAATATATAGTGTATACTTCTGGTCCATAGTGTAATATAGTGGGAGAATATATCATTGTATATAGTTTTTTTTGCGCGAGTGACATCTGCAAGCTGCTGTGCACCGGAGTCAAATTCCTGGTGTGCATATAGGCACACTTGGCCAATATGTGAACACAAAGGGTGAACATTTTTACAGTGTAAGGATGGTATATCGAGGTGAGCCGTCATGTGTCCACATTACATGGCCTGATACATTATGGAGCTTGGCAGTGAAACCTTGCAGTACTCAACACTAACATCTTTCAGTGACGAGACTAGGCCGCTGATTCACTTTGAAATGGTTCACTTTGTGGTTCACACGGCCGGGGGGAGAGGACGAAGAGAGGAAAATGAGAGAAATGAGTGAGAAGAAAAATAAGTCAGAAGCATTAAAGCACTATCACATGCTAATTTAGACACATTTCAGTAAATCCTGTCGTATGGAGTTCAGGCTTGGACATTGCTCAGGCTCTTTAAAGGAGCTTTAGCTCAGCCTGAAGGTGATGGCCTGTGACACTAATACCGCCAGCCACCCAGGTCAACTTTAACAAAGCATCTACTCTGATACTCGCATATTACATTTCCACCAACGGGCTGAGATGCTATCGCTTTTCACTTTCGATTTTCTTCGAGAATTCAAGCGACGACTCGCACCATTACGTCCACCCTGAGGATAACCGGAGAGGTTATTGATGACCAAAGGGAAAGTTGTACCCAATCGAGGATCGTCATCCAGGAAATTCAATATGGAGTCATGGGAGGGATGGATGCACTGGAAACGGTGCAGGAGTCTGGAAATGGAGTTCGGCCGGGGGCTCTGAGCTGAGAAAGCGAAGATAATGACCCCATACTGTACCTGTAAATGTTTATTTTTCCATCGCATTTTCCCCGAAGTCTAAACTTTTAACGAGGTGGGTGTGTTTGATTTATCTCGAGCGAATGGGGATCCCACCCCAGATGACAATACAATCAGTAACATATCAGTAACATGCAGCCCAACTTTCTTCTATGGCAAAAGCCTCGCAGCTATTTTAACAGCAATTCAACTGTCCTTTTTCTTGGATCTCGCTGATTGTTACAGACATCTGTCCTCAATCAGCACCCCGCTCCGAGGGGAAGCTGTTTGCATACGACATGGATTCAATTGTACTTTTCAAGCCCATGATGTAACCGCATGCGCGATGGTAAAACCTCAAGCCAGAAACAATAAACATCATGAACACATGTTTGTTTACTTGCCAGCCAGAACTAAACATGTGGAAGTGGTGTTGTAAACTGGTGATACTGGGGATGTAGTGAGCCCGATGAATGTGGGTTCTGGATTACTTGCAGATTTAGGATAAGTCACTCTTTCTTTTCTCATTCACACACGCATGCACACACATTAATGTACATGTGGACGAAGACACGGCTGCACGCACACATACAGTACATGTAATGCACACACACACCCACAAGATATGGCAGTGCACATACTCACACAAAATTATGAACAGAGCATCATAACCTGAGTACATCTGAATGAGATGCTTTGAGGAAAAGCCTGAACAAACCTCTATTCACAGGGCACAAAAAGCTTCTAAAATGCCGTACGCACACACACACACACACACACACACAGTGACGAAAGGCCACTTGCAAAACAGTCCTCAAAGGCATGTGTGAAACCATTCTCTCAGAGTGTTAAACGGCGATTGACCGTCCATTCACGTGAGAGCGCTGGGCTCAGAAACCTGACCCTGACCCTACACTTAGTCAACCTGTGGAATATGAGTCCCGCGGGTGGGTGAGTGAGTGGGTGGGTGGGTGGGTGGTGGTGTGTGTGTGTGGGGGGGCATTGTAAAAGCAAGGAGGGGGCCATTTTTTACAATGACTGGTTGCGATGGGAAAATGGAAACATCACAGAGAGGAACTCGCAGACCTCACAGGGGCTAAGGAGACAATTTATTCTGTCACGGGGACTACCGGGGGTGGGTTGAATGTCTGTATCAGCTGGGGGGTGGGGGCTGCTAATGGTTAAAGAGAATGTCTTGTAACTGGAGGCTCAACTGCCATGTTTCCTACCCGAGTGTCTTTGAGCAAAACAGCGAAACTCTGCCTATTGCAAGTCACTCACAATGTCGGCGAAATGACTGCAATATAAATGTCAGTCTGTCTGCAAGTCGGAGGGCAATTCCTTCAGCAAAGTAAAACAAAAATAAATCCCTGTGTGTGCATCTGTTTCTGCAGATTTCAACCTGTCTCCTTTGTGTGACATCTTTCACCTTCTCTTCATATATCTGATCTTTTTTTTTTCTTCTTTTTTATCTCTTTCATTCTGTCCCTATGGAGACCGCCATGCCCCTTTTCTCACCCGAGATGCGATAATCGTTTTAACCCGGCCGGCGACTTGAACTTGTCTGCCATCGCAAGATGCCAGATAGATAGTTCTGGATTTGAACATCTGTAGATGTGTGCACACACGCTTACAGCTGTGACTGCTTTTCTCTGCTGCATTGTGTGCTATGCATGCTAACAACTCCAGTGTGTGCAGGCACATAGACACATCAGCATGTATTTATCTCTGTAGGTGTGCGAATGTGTCCCTATCAGTATGTGGATGTGGATCAGTTCTGGGAGATAGAATGAGGCACGTGTGAGCTCAAATCGTACCACCTTGCCTCTTTACGCCTGACTGGGAGTGTGGGAATGTGTCATCCGATATCATACCTTCACCGAGACTTGTGAGGACAGGGGAGAGAATCCACTGGGAGCACTGCAAAAAATTGGGGGGGGAAAAAATCTACAAGCTGGATCACTTCACTAAGATGATAGAGTTGCTCGATTCCCCAAATTATTGCGTAAGTTGACTTTCGTCAAGAAAACCTAATCAGTGGAGGATTTTGTTTCACTCGTGAGAAGACAACATATGATTATTTTATTTTTACAAGCCTTTTAGTAAACACAAGACTGCATGGTTTGTTAAAATGGACATTTTAACAAATGAATAGGCTATGAGAGGTGGCTCATAGTGGCTCTGCTTTGGTTTGGGCAGAATTTAAAAGATAATCGCCAAAATGCAAATTATTCATTTCTGAGGGGAAAAAAATCCAACAACTTGCAAAAAATTTTGTGCCATAATTTGTCTTATCAGTTAATCAAGATTCAAGATTCTTGATTCTTGAATCTTGAATCTACATAGGCAGTTCATTGCTGTATTCTTGTAAATTTAAACACAATACCAGTCACAATTTTTTTCACAGTAAATAACTGTATTTACAATATGTAAACTGCGTCTTGATCCACAGTATGTACCCTGTACTTATGTTACTCTACTACTAATTTCGGCTGCTCCCGTTAGGGGTCGCCATCCATTTCCATCTCTTCCCGTCCTCTGCATCTTCCTCTATCACACCAGCCACCTGCATGTCCTCCCTCACCATATCCATAAACCTCCTCTTGGCCTTCCTCTTTTCCTCTTATCTGGCAGCTCCATATTCAGCATCCTTCTCCCAATATACCCAGCATCTCTCCTCCACACGTCCAAGCCATCTCTCGCTTGCTTTGTCTCCAAACCGTCCAACCTGAGCTGTCCCTCTAATATAATAATTTCTAATCCTGTCCTCCTTCGTCATTCCCAGTGAAAATCTTAGCATCTTCAACTCTGCCACCTCCAGCTCCACCTCCTGTCTTTTCGTCAGTGCCACTGTCTCCAAACCGTATAACATAGCTGGTCTCACAACCATCTTGTGTAAACCTTCCCAAATCACCCCTGACACTCTTTTCCACCCACTCCACTCTGCCTGCACTCTCCTCTTCACCGCTCTTCTGCACTCCCTGTTACTTTGGACAGTTGACCCCAAGTATTTAAACTCATGCCTTTGTCACCTCCTTGCATCCTGACCATTCCACTGTCCTCCCTCTCGTTCACGCATATGTATTCCGTCTTGCTCCTACTGACTTTCATTCTTCTTCTCTCCAGTGCATACCTCCACCTCTCCATGCTCTCCTCAACCTGCACCCTACTCTCGCTACAGATCACAATGTCATCCGCAAACATCATAGTCCACAGAGATTCCAGCCTGATCTTGTCCATCAACCTGTCCATCACCAGTGCAAACAAGAAAAGGCTCAGAGCCAATCCTTGATGTAATCCCACCTCCACCTTGAACCCATTTGTCATTCCAACCGCACACCTCACCACTGTCACACTGCCCTCATACATATCCTGCACCACTCCTTCATACTTCTCTGAAACTCCCAACTTCCTCATACAATACCACACCTCCTCTCTCGACACCCTGTCATATGCGTTCTCTAAATCCACAAAGACACAATGTAGCTTCTTATGGCCTTCTCTATACTTCTCCATCAACATTCTCAAAGCAAACATCACATCTGTGGTGCTCTTTCGTGGCATGAAACCATACTGCTCACTAATCGTCACCTCTCCTCTTAACCTAGCTTCTATTACTCTTTCCCATATCTTCATGCTGTGGCTGGTCAACTTTATACCTCTGTAGTTGCTACAGTTCCACACATCACCCTTATTCCTGAAAATTGGTTCCAGTATGCTTCTTTTCCAGTCCTCAGGCATCTTCTCACTTTCCAAGATTGTGTTAAACCATCTAGTTAAAAACTCCACTGCCATCTCTCCTAAACATCTCCATGCCTCCACAGGTATGTCATCAGGACCAACTAACTTTCTACTTTGAACTACTACTGCTACTGATACTACTACTAATTCCACTACTAATAATAGTTCTAATAAAAATAATAACAATAATAGCAATGAAAAAATGACAAAGGGGCGATATTCATTATGCAGTTCCTTCTCAAATATTTATCAAAATAACATGTCACCAATACAACACCAGCAAAACTAGACCTGAATACTCTTTAACTCCCTGCCTGTTTACTTTGCTTTTCTTTATTTCGTTCTCTCAAAGATTGGGTTTTTTAAATTTAAATAACAGTGAATACAATATTTGGCAACTCACTGTGACAGTTTTGTTTTTGTGGGAAAGGAACATCAAGCTAACTGTTTTTAATTAACCTGCTGCAGAACAGCATCAGTCTAGTTTGCATGAATGTATTACAGTAAGATGAACACAAAACAATTATGCAACTGTTTTTCTCAACAACGTTAACCTTGACTTCCAACAGTTTGAATAGGAAAAAAACACGGGGGCATTTGTCACTGAGTGAGTGAGTGTGAATGTGTGTGAGTGAATGTGAATATGCGAGTGAGTGTGAATGTGAATGAGTGAGCCAGTGAGTCTGAATGTGAGTGAGTGAGTGAGTCTGAATGCGAGTGAATGAGTGAGGGGGTACATCTCAACTGCCTCTTTGTCATGGCAATGCATGCATGTTTAGTCAATCTTTAAGCAGCTAAAGACCCAGCTCTTTCACGAACACCTCCACACCTGATGGTATTCATAAAAATACAAAGAAAAGTTTCTATACACCCTGTGTATTGCATTTGTGCACTGCCTGTTGACGCCTATGTCCTATCAGATTTGAACCTAGTTTTTTGGCACTTACTTGCATTGTTGTCTCCTGACTAGATCCTTGCTTGTGTGGTATTAACTTTCAGATGTATTGTAACATTGTGAGTGAGTGAGTGAAGTGAGTAAATAAGTGAATGACTGTTTGAATGAGTGGCTGGGTGAGGTAGTGGATGGTTACAGGGCTGCAGTCAGACTCCAAACCAGCAAGAGACACTGACTGATGTGAATGAGATTGACTGCAATGAAAGGATGTAAACGGATACCAAACCTCATTAATGTACCACTCTAGGAAGTTTGTGTGTGTGAGTGTGTTTGTGTGCGCGCACGCGTGAACATGTGTGTGTGAAAGATCAGACAAAGTCCCACTTAGAATTTCATTGGCATTGTTTTCAACATGTTTGTTGTATAGAGCAGTTATTTACGAGCTAAGAGGTAATTAAGAGGAAATCCTGTAAAGTTTAAAGTAGTCTAAAGTGTCCAGCGTTTCCATTTGTCTAATTTGTCTAATTTTTGGTCTTAAACAGCTACTTTGTAAACAAAGAGTGTAGTAGCTGTCCATATTTTATTGACATTGAAAATCACATACTTACCAACCACAGTCAAACATGAGGTGTCAGCCAGTGGGACAAACAAAACCAGCAAATAGACATTTCCGATGCATGCTGATTGACAATGAATGAACTAGAATTTTAGAATCATGAAAAAGACCTAATATAAAGAAAGAAGAAAATGACCAACTATAACATTGTAGCCTAACTGAAATTAAAATTCCCATTAGCTAGACTTTTCAACAGTTGGGCACAAACAACAGTGAATTTGGAGCATGGTTCTAGAAAGGCCTTAGGAAAAAAACGTGTTGTATGGCTCTTTTTGCCAATGTGGAAAACAGCACCAGGTTAGACTTACTACTACGTTACATTAGTTAGTATAGTTAAATCATCTTCCAGCAACAGTGTGGTTTTTATGTTAATGTAACCTGAGACAAAATGCTGACGTGCTAATTCTAGCTAAGGTTAGCTAACAAAGTATAACACTCCCGTAGTCTGTTCCTCTCCCGAGATATCCACCAGGCAGTGGCACTATTTAACCCATAGCTGGGGGCTGGTTTGTGGGCATCAAGGAATATCCACACACCGGTGGACCTGCGTACCGCACGTCTAGGGGCCAGACCTCCTCCGAGTCCCTTGTAGTTCACCTAGGGTCCAAGGTGTACCCAGTTACCGTGTGTCACCACGATGAGGCACTACATAGTAGGGCTTGCTGTTGGAGAGGCTATGTACTGGCAGGGAGAGACTTGTGTACTCGGCTCTCCTGTTCGCATTTCTGCTAACCTGTGGTGAAGGTTGAGAGTGAGACGTGACAGGCACAGAACACTACACCAACACACTAGACGTGTCACAACAACCCCATTTCTTACACAAGAATTTCAGACACAATTAGGATAAGGATGACAATAAAGATGATAGTATGCCAGTTCCTAACATTTTGATGCTTAAGGCCGAATAAAAAAGGTGTTTTTCTTAATGGAGGTTGCCTTATCCACGCCAACAGGCTGAGCAGGTTGTAGTGTGGCTTTGGCTTTGTAGCGACAGAGACTGGCTGGCAGATGTGCGCCAAAGTTGAAATCATCCATTCGTCCATCCATCCATCCATCCATTATCCAAACCGCTTATCCTGCTGTCAGGGTTGGGGGATGCTGGAGCCTGTCCCAGCAGTCACTGGGCGGCAGGCAGGGAGACACCCTGTTGAAATCAACGAAAATAAAATGCAAGCTGCAAAAACAATCTTTGGCCAGAAAATGAAAATATCTTGTTACATCAGTTAATTTTTAAATTTTAGATCCCACACTTTTCTTTCTCCTTTCCAAGATGCTCAGCTGTTTATAGTAAATTTCCTGTAAATAATGGTATTCTCTTGAAAGTGCTGTAATCACATCTTTTTTTCTCCTAGATTGCATTGCAGTTTAGAGTATGACACTATTACATGAATACAGCAGAATACTGTTCAGGGGCGGCAGGGTGGCACAGTGGTTAGCGCGGTCGCCTCACAGCAAGAAGGTCCTGGATTCGACCCCCGTGGTAGTCCAACCTTGGTGGGTCATCCCAGGTCGTCCTCTGTGTGGAGTTTGCATGTTCTCCCCGTGTCTGCATGGGTTTCCTCTGGGGGCTCCGGTTTCCTCCCACAGTCCAAAGACATGTAGGTCAGGTGAATTGGCCATACTAAATTGTCCCTAGGTATGAATGGGTGTGTGTGTGTGTGTGTGTGTGTGTGTGTGTGTGTGTGTGGGCCCAGTGATGGACTGGTGGCCTGTCCAGGGTGTCTCCCCCCACCTGCCGCCCAATGACTGCTGGAATAGGCTCCAGCATCCCCGCGACCCTGAGAGCAGGATAAGCGGTTCAGATAATGGATGGATGAATACTGTTCAGATTTCACTGTAAATGTTCATCACAGATTTACAGTGTAGGTGTCACTACTTAAACAATAAATTCCACATTCTGAAATGAGAACTAATCACTTATACGAAGGTGAACAGCAAATATAACTGATCACATTCGTCCTGTACAAAAATGTCTGTTTCCATTCAAATGGAAATATCCATAATGTTGATAATATGTTTGTCTGAAAATAACTGCTGGCTACACAGTCAACATTAGGGATGCCCCCCGAAACCCGGTTCTAAACGGGAACCGGTTCTAAATTAGTAAAAACCGGAGCATTTTTAAGATCCGACGTTTTCGGTTCTGCTATCGGTAGTCGGTAGGTACTCGAGAAATCATGGAGTGAGATTTATATTGTGGCAATTGTGTTTTTCGAGGAATTTAAACGTCGCGAACATAATCTTGTTTGCCGTTTTCTCCATCTCTCTGTCTCTCTCTCTTACTGCGCGAGGGGCGGGGCTGTGCTGTGCTCCACACACTCGCTCACACACGCGCAGACAGCTCTGCTCAAGGGCTCATCATGGCGGAGAGAACTAAACGTTCAAAAGTTTGGGTATATTTTTCAAAAGTCGATGACAACAACGCTCGTTGCCACAAGTGCAACAAATCATTTGCCAGTAAGGGTGGCAATACAAGCAATCTGTCGAAACATCTTTTGTCGAAACATGGTATTAATCTGCAGAAATGCGGCGTTTTCGACTGCTTTGCTCGTAGTGTTCCATCCACGTCCCCTGCAGGTAAGCCGTATGAGCCATAGATACGGAGTTAGCTAGGCTAATAACGAATTATTACGAATAGGCCAATAAATAAAATATAATTGCTTAGCTGATTGTTTAGCTACAAATATATAAGCCATAGATACGGAGTTAGCTAGGCTAATAACGAATTATTATGAATAGGCCAATAAATAAAATATAATTGCTTAGCTAATTGTTTAGCTACAAATATATAAGCCATAGATACGGAGTTAGCTAGGCTAATAACGAATTATTACGAATAGGCCAATAAATAAAATATAATTGCTTACCTAATTGTTTAGCTACAAATATATAAGCCATAGATACGGAGTTAGCTAGGCTAATAGCCGGGGACACTATAAGTCAGGAGAGATCACGACCCCTGCCGGAGAAGGCAGATATGTTGATTTTTCTGCAGAAGAACTGTTAGGATAATGTTCTAGGTTCTTGTTTGTTTGAACTTCCGTTAGCCTTTTGCTGTAAAAATTTATTTTTAATATTTTTTTTTTCTTCTTATCTTTATCTACTTTTATTTTTTATCTTATTTGTTGTTGTTGAATGTTGATTATAAAGTCTATAATTCAGACGCATTTAAAACATTGCTGCTGCTGTTGCTGCTGAATAAATAATATTTGTTTATATTTATATAAAGTTATATAATAGAATAATAAAGTAATGTCGATTCTGTTCTTAATTAAGTGTCTTTTTTTCTTGCATAATAATCAAAAAGAACCGATAAGAGTATCGATAAAGTACCGAACCGATAAGCAGTACCGATAAGAGTAGTAGTATTGATAAAATCCTAACGATACCCATCCCTAGTCAACATTCAGTTTGACATATATGTTATTCATTATTAGCTTACAAAGCAGAACAACAATATTAGATGACAATGCTCCAGTATGTGCAAATGATTGTAAATTCACAATACCTCCTTCACGGGTAATCCAATGAGCACAAACAAAGCAAACTAAACACACATCATTTTCTAGAAAAGTGTTTCTCGGTTGAAGGACAAACTCTTCTATGTTCCTAATAGTGCCGTGAAGTAAGCCCGGTTTTAATGGTTCGCAAAGAGCTTTAGAGCTTAAAATGTCAAATTTGTGCAAAAAGAAAGAAAAAAACAAAACAACTCCCGCTGTGACCAAAGTTGGCATCAATTGTCACATAGTTATGGATTAAGCTGAGTGCAGTGCATCCTACAAGCATCTGTTCAGCATTCATAGCTAAAAAAAAGCCAAAAAAACAAAACAAAACCCCCCCCCCCAAAAAACAAAAACCCGGGTGTCCCAGTGGACACCCGGCTTTGGACTGTGCAAAAATACAGTAAAGTCCTTTTTATTCCAGTGCAGTTATTCTATGAGGTGAGGTGGTACCTCACCTCACCTAAATTCTATGAGGTGAGGTGGTACCTGAACCCAAGTGAGCATTAGTGGCACATCTGGAGCAGTGTCATGCACTTGCTGCTGAAGCTATGCCAAAGTGTGCTGAAGCTGTTTTGGGAACTTGCAGTGGTCCAACACCCCATTTCGACACTCAATATATGCTGTCCCTTTATTTTGTGAGTTTCCTCTCATCCAAATCAGGATGGTTATATGGGGATTTTCTTTTTTTTTCTTCTTTTTTTTTGTTCGCTACAGAAATATATGATTCTCTACTAATATAGACGGTTTTTAATTCTTTTTTGACCACAGTTTGTTACGGCAACATATTTGTTTCTGGAAAGCTTCATCAGATGCTGTCTGGAATGTACTAATTAGTGTGCTTATATACGTGGCTGCATGAGTATATGTTTAGGACTTCAGTAGGAAACCTAAGGGTACTCAAAATGGACCTGTTCTGTGTATGGCTTAGTACTAATACTTGACTAAACCCATCATAGACCAACATTTTCTTGCATATTTACAATAACATTCTCATGGCACACCTGACTCATAGCAGATGTATAAGTAAAGTTTATTAATACACCTAGCTTAGTTGACCCATTATGGGAATAGCATGGCACCGGTGAAGTGGAAAAAACTTGTTCCTGCTGCTACACCTCCATTTTTTTTCCAGCAATAAGCCATCAGGGTGTAAAGGGCCAACCATGAGCTGGCAAGGAGGCCTGGTGCAGTAGATAGACCAATCCCTATGAAACATTTCACAACATTTTATAATATGTGAAGTTGTTCTGGAAGTAAGTGGAATTATCTCACTTTTTTGGCAGAATTACTTTGCTAGTATGTAGAAATATTCATTTTTACTAGATGAAATTACTTATTAAGATCAGCTTTATCGTCAAGACCACCAAGAACAAGTCTTGGGGGGGAGTCCGAGTCAAGTCTGAGACTGACATTTATCAGGTCCATGTCAATTACAAGACATAAAGACGGCGAGTGCAACTCAAGGCCAATGGGGCCAAAACTTCTGACTAACACCAGAACAATGCATCTCCAATTTAACACCATGACATTAATTTTAACAGACTACAAAGAAACAGATTGGATTGCACTTCACTGATCTCCTCGGGGGAGGTTTAATATTCATTTCAAAAAGTAAATTAAAGTCTTAAAGTCTACTCAACCGGCCTTGAAACATTATCACAAGTCTGTACTGTCAGACACCATGTTAAGTCCGAGTTATTATGCTGTGAAATCCGTGATGAGACCCGAGTCCATACACAAGTACTACAACTCTAATTTAGACAGGTATACTTAGCAGTGATGAAGGCAGTTATGGACATTATTAGTCCTCAGACTGAATAAAATAGGGAAAACAATATTGGAAATTTATAAATCAAGACTGAAAACTATTCGAATCTACTCTCCAGCCCTCTCCAACTATTCTCATCTGATCTCCACTCGCATGAAGATAAAGTCATGTGGCGGTGGAATAATCATAAAACAAGTGGATTGCACATGAGAAAATATATTTTAAAACTTCAGTGGTACAGTGAATATCTTCATGAGGTCAAGATTTTTTTTTTTTTTGCAGTGGACTCCACCTGACCATCACATGGCCCCTGAGCCACAGAGGCCTCACTCAAAGTCTATTAAGTCGCTTACGCAGCAGACAAAGGGAGGGAGAGAAAGGGTGATAGAGGAAAAACAGAGACAAACAATGAAAGAAAAACTCAGAATAAGAAACAGAGTTTGATGAGAGTAATTTATTTGGCACACTATATATTTTTTGACAAAGCAGTGATCATGCAAAAAAAAAAACCGTGCGTCATGTGACCTGAACTGAAATGAATTGAGCTGAATTTAGAAAAGGGATGAAAAAGAGAAGGAGGGATCACAGAGGCAAAGACACGGTGGCTAGAAATAATCCATGTCCGTCCGTCCCTTGTTCTTTTATAGGCTCCATGAGGCTGCCGGCGTTGCTAATCCCAAGTGAGCCGTTCGCAGGAGAACGAAGGATTTACAAAGAATTTCAACATGGGTTACATAATGGCTCATGAGGACGTTGTTCTCTTATCCTGCCCTTATCGGCCGCGTGGTTTAGATAATATTTCATTAACCCAACAAGTCTAAATATACCCGAGTAAGGACAATTCCCCCCTGCCTCCCTTGTCTTTTGTCCCTGTGGACCTTCCATAAGGCCACAAGATAAAAGTTGAAATGCAGACATCCATGATGTGACAAGAGCGAGGAGATGATGAATTACGCACACAAACCCTACAGGACAACGATGTTACATCCGGATCTACCTCGAGAGTGCTTCAACTGCTGTGGATATCCCCCGCGCATTTTTCATAAATGTTGGGCTTACATGTGCCCTGGGAGGGTCGAGCCAAGAATGTGTCCCTCATGATCTGCTTTGACAGATTGTGTGATGGGGGGGGGGGGGTAAATAAAACAACACCTTGCCACAGTGGACATGTCAGGGAAATCATCCGTGGGGGCGAAAGCAACTCAGCCCTTATTTTGATAAATCACACCGACTTCAAACCACCAAAAGCAGAAAAAAAAGAAAAGAAAAACACATCTGTGAGGCTTGACGGTGCAAAGCGTAAACCCTGAGTCATTCCTCAAAACCCTGGCTACAGCTTTAAAACAAACACGTGAGCACTTTGAGATTGAGTTTGAAGACATGGCTCTCCTTACAAAAGTGTTTGCCTTTTTTAGAATACAATCAGCTGATGTTTTTGGAAATGTTGACTGATACAGTTGAAGAAGGAAGGATTTTTTTTTTCCCGGGAAGCATATGAAGTCCAACCCCATAATGAGAGCCTTCATGCTGGGATGGTGATGGCAACTCGGTGATGCCAGCTAGTGTTTTGACTTGGTGTCCGTTGGATTCCCTGCTGGTCAGTTCAAGTTGTCTTGATGCATGCTCAATAATCCAGGAACGAAAACCACAAAAACTTGAATCAGTTCATCTGTACACATTTATTTAGAGAGAAATGTTTCATCACTCACCTAAGTGACCTCTTCAGTCTCAACTGACTGTAGGTATCGCCACCCCAAAAATGTGAAAGTTTTGAAAAAATATGTGAAAAATGACAGGTTAGCCTTCTTAGACTGTGAAATTGTAATTGGTGATGGGGGACATTTGATTGTTGATGTTTACTGTAAACTAACACATACTGATCAGTACTTAAGGTTTGACTCTCATCATCCACTGGAGCACAAACTAAGAGTCATCAGGACACTGTACCACCAAGCTGACAACGTCCCCACCGACACAGCGGCTGTGGAAGGGGAGAAATCCCACATTAAACAGGCCCTGGTTAAGTGTGGTTATCCTAACTGGGCGTTTGTCAAAGCCAGGAAGACGCCTAAACAGTGCACCTGCCGATTGAAGAGAGGAGGAGGACAACAGCTGTCTAAGCGTAAACCAGAGGTGATTGTGTAGGTGGCGGGAGTGTCAGAAAAATTGAGATGCGTATTTTCTAAATATCACGTCTCAGTTGTTTTCAAACCCCAAAACACACTGTGCCAGAAATTGGTGCACCCCAAGGATCAGGTCCCCTGTTACAAACAGAACAATATAGTGTACGCTGTAAAAAACAAAACAGACGCTGGCCAAGAGGATGCCACA
Source organism: Lampris incognitus (assembly GCF_029633865.1). Taxonomy (NCBI): domain Eukaryota; kingdom Metazoa; phylum Chordata; class Actinopteri; order Lampriformes; family Lampridae; genus Lampris; species Lampris incognitus. The sequence continues at coordinate 17,315,251 of NC_079213.1, read as the reverse complement.
GCACAGAAGAGATAGCACATCAGGCCAGGACTCCGCAGTCGACACCCATCTACAAGCCAGTGGCCACTCTTTCAAGGATGAGGATGTGCACGTCCTCGATAGGGAGGAACGCTGGTTTGATTAGGGAGTCAGAGAGGCTCTGTGAAGAGGGAACGACCACCCCTGAACCAGGGGGGGCTAAGAGTACATCTGTCGCCATCTTACAATGCTGTGATTGCAACTATTCCCCAATCTTCTGTAAATAGTACACATGGCCGCTGAAACTCTAGTTAATGCTCACAGCAGTTTGCATATGAAACTCACTGTTGTTTTCAGTCGTTATGCCACTGTATTGTTTATAAGGGTGGGGATACCTGCAGTCAGTTTCCACTGAAGAGGTCACTTACATGTGTGATGGAATGTTTCTCTCTCTCAATACATGTTGTGTCCAGATGAACTGATTTAGCTTTCTGTGATGTCAGTTCCAAGTTTTTCCGATAAAAGGCTAGCACATTCATGTCCCAATAGACGTGTTCCCTTGTTTACACGCGCCAAATGTGCGTGCACAGATTGTGAGGCAAAAAGCGGCCACGAGTCTTGTGTTTGTAAACTTTGCTAGGTTCATTTCAAAGAGATCCATCCATCCATCCATTATCCAAGCCGCTTATCCCAGTCGGGGTCACGGGATGCTGGAGCCTATCCCAGCAGTCACTGGGCGGCAGGCGGGGATCATCACGGAGAAATTGACTTAAAACGAAACGATATGCCTCATAGTTGTTGAATACAAACAATTCACCTGTACAAACAGTTAAACGACGAGGGCTTACCTTTGATTTGATGACGCAAAACTTGTTTTTCCTTCGTTAACGGATGGTAAAAGCAGTCTTGTACATGTCCACCAACAAGGTATTTGTATGCTTCTAAACACTTGTTTGTCTACATTGATTCTTTCGTAAGTGTGGTTGGTGTGTCTATGAGGTGTTCAGTCACATCCCTCCAGCAGATGTTTGGCAGTATCGTGATATTGCTTGTCCACTGAGCTTCAGCAAGCATAAACGGATCGGGAAGTGTTTCTCCAGTGCTTAGCGTAGATTTCGACCCGTAATGCTTTCTTTCTTCCTTGCTTCAACATATTCTGAGATGTCCATTTTCTCAAATTTCTAACTTTCCTCCGTTTAATGTTAAGTGTTATACGCGTTCATCCGTGAGTTTTCATAGGCACGCACGTTATTTCTCGGCCATGTTTTGCCACAGATTCTGCGCGCGCATCTTGTTTACAACGCAGGGGGTCTATAAATGACCTCTTATACAAATGCTTCCACAATACCTTATTTTCGTTTTGAGAAATAGCTAAGTCGAATTTTATTTGCCTCATATCACAATCCAGTCTCAGAGGGCTTTACAATCACATTACACTCCCTATCACTGAACCCTCGATTCGGAGGGGGGGGGGGTGGCACTGCACAGAGAAAACCTTGTCAGAAAAAGCAAGCTGTTTTCAAACCCTGATTATTTATACAGTAGCGCCGATTTATTTCTTTATGAAATAATTACCTGGCTGCAATCGCTGCTGCCATGATCCCTGGGAGGTCTGGGCGGGACACCTCTTATAAATGCGCTTCAGTTCCCACCAACTCTCTGAAGACTCCAATAATTTTGACTCCCACTGCGTGTGGCTATTAGCGCTGGTGTTTGTGAATTGGTCTGTTTTTGTAATGAGGTGTTTCAGTAGTATCCACAAGCAGCAATATTCTATGTTCGTTAGCTTGCGAGCTGCTGCGCTGATTCACGACCAGTAGGGAAACTCCCACTTTCATGTTTACAAGTGACGTCGTTGGTCAGCCGACCAATCATGTAACTTGAGTGACGTCGTTGGTCACTGCTAGTTGGAACTCGGCCGTCCGACCAATGGTGACACTCCATCACTCACTCAGGGACAACCGCATGTGTAGGGCTGGACCCAGCCTTCAGAAAAAGCATCCAAGGAGAGATTCCTCTTCCAATACTGGTAGACATGCAGTAGGTGGTGGGTGGACAGAGCAGACAAGCAGTAACAGATATAACCACGCAATGAGGCACTAAATGACTGCATAGGTTAAAGTCAAACAATGCAGAATATATACAATTGCTATAGTGAAATAAGCAAAACTTTATAATTTCAGTGTTTGTGGACATGAAGAGAACAAAAGTAACTCTCAAAGTAATTACTCATGTAGCTTTTTTCAGTAAGACGCATTTACTGTTACTCGAGTAATTTTCTTTAATCAACACTTTTACTTGTACCTAATGAAAGTCTCACTTAAGTAGCAGTACTTTTATTCAAGTATGCACTTTTAGTACTATCTCCACGTCTGGAACCCACTTTATGTAAAAAGTTAAAATGAACATTTGTAATCAATAGCTCTGTTACACAAACTTAGTAAATGACATCAAATCATCGACTTGTGCTAAACAAAAGCGGTTTATTATTCGTCGAGTTGAGCTCGATATTTAAGTTTCAGGTTTTATTTGCCATGTAGTATAACAGCAAGTTTACACTTATTCTCATAATGAAATGCTCGTCGGTCTGCTGGCTGGTTGGAAGTTGGAAATCGAAGTACTAATAAAAGTACTTGGGAAAGTTAAAGTGCAAAGACAGGATATGCACAAAAATATGTACCAAAAAAGTTAAAGCAAAATAACCATGCAGAACACAGAAGCATCAAGAAAATATTATACTTTCCTCATTTAGTATCTCTGAAACACATAAAATGCTGTGACAGGTGTTCAGTCTTTGGAGAATAAGGGAATAAGAAGCACCACTTATTCTAAGCTGCATACACCCATAGTCTCTAAGGGCAGAGGCGTAAACTGATTATCACTGATTAATATTATTGATTAATAATTATTACGGAAACTGAGAGTTCTGTTTCGATACTTGTGTCTGTGTGGAGAGCGTTTTCCCAAGGTTTCCTCGAAGGAAACAAAATAGACAACCGAAATGCAATGTGGTAAATAAATAGGTCGTCATCCTCCATGCTGTTTGAACTGCCAACAGAATGTACTATGTCACTGTTCAGTTTCCCTCATTGGCTGTTACAATGAATTTTTGGACTTTGCATCAGCCAAATGGCCGATTGATGGATTGTATTTTCTTGGCCTTGTTTCATCTTCAAAAGACACTTCGGCCATAACAAGACACGTACAGCATGTCATATGGGGACACGAGCAGAGCACACAGATTTATGAAAATATGTTCATAATTAAGTCCAATTGTGCCTTTTTGATCGGCAGGACCACTCCTGGTGTTTGCCATGGATGCAGTCTGTAAAAGCATTCTATAACTGTGACTAACAAAGACCACACTCCCGTCATTGGGCTCAAGTGCTTGATAAAAATGAAATGTGTTGATTTCCTCTTCCTGGATATCCCGCTCTTGATAAAAATCTCTGTTTGAGAAAAAGAGGGCTGGAAACTTTGCAGGGGAGCGACACAAGCAGGGCTGATGACGGAGATAATTCCTCGGGAGAAAGGCCTAAAAGGAAAAAAAGGACACCTGCACAAATTAATGCACTGTAAATAGTGCTGAGCAAAACACCTCTGTTAAGCATCTCACCTGTGTCATGATTTATAATATATTTTGTGACCTGCTATAATAAACATTTCTTGGGTTGTGACGGTGAAAGTCCACCCCCATGAATGCCGAAACTCTATGTAAGCCAAAACAAATACACTTTTCATCTCTCACGCACTCACTCACACACACACACACACACACACACACACACACACACACACACACACACACACACACCCCTCATTGACTACATTCATTCCCTAGCCCTTAACCCTAACCTTAACCATCATAACTACATGCCTAACCTAATCCTAATTCTAACCTTAACCCTAAACCCAAATTCAACCCTAAAATACACCCTTTTCCTCGTGGGGACCCATAAAATGTCCCCACAGGTAGGTGGTTTCAGGTTTTTCTACCCTAAAGGAGAGATTTGGTCCCCATTAGGATAGAAAAACCTGGCATACACCCACACACACATGCATGACAACACCAAGTCAAACACAGTGAAAAGCATGCCGTCAACCCTGTATTCACCTTCACATGAGACTCCTTTTGACAGGTTGACTCTGTTGACATAAGAGATAAATCCATTTGGGATAAATTGGCCGCGGTGGATGTTCTCATGTCTGTTTCTCTACGTGTTGAGCACCCGAAGGAAATCGGCGAGACGAGGACGTTTTGTGCTCTTCCAAAGAACCGTGTCAGTGCGTGGAAAGCCTTGTTCTCCAGAGAGAGGACATGGCGGTACATTGAACCTGCTTATTTAGACATATCGCATCATAGCAGGGCGCTGATAAGAGCGCCTGACAACGGTGTGAAAATGACTGAGGTGTTTTGGATCAGCTGTGGTAGGGCCCCGGCATTGTGCAGTCACACGGTGGATAAGTTTCATCTCCCAGGGACATCTGGAGAAAGCAATATTTGTAGCTCTCTCTCTCCATGTGTGGCCTACACAGGCCTTGATCTGTATCCCGTTACCGCTCAAACCAAACATACATTCTCCTCTTTGTTGTGCTGGGCTGTTTTACTCAACAGTATACTTTTTGTACTATCTGATACGTTCAGAATTCAATTATGCCTATGAATGAGTTGTAAATGCATTGTGTCCTTCACCGGTTAACCCCTCTGCTCCATTCAGCACCGGTTATATGTTCATCACCCGTGACCATATGACTAAGTGAGAACCTCCTGCTCTGCTTGCACACTCGCAGAGCCGCGCACACACCGATGCATGCTGGGTTTTTCCAGTCCCCCTTTGACAACAATGGTCCCGTTCTTAAGAAATTCTCATCATGATCAAATCCAATTACACGTCCGCTCCTCTCCGCTTCCTCCTCAAACTCTCCGTCCTTCCTCTAACCCCCCTCTTTTTCCGGCCCTCCTGTGGGCAATAACTGTTGTTGGGTTTCAGGGTCCAGGCAGGCGATGTTGCATTTGAGCTAGCACTAATTTGGTTGTCAGAGCCAGCTGCAGACAGGCTATTTATGAATCTCACAGACATATGGAGGCCTGTTGGTTGAGGAGATTGCAGGGGCCTGTTGAATGAAAAGGAGCAGAGCGTTACACTTGGGTTTTGGAATGAATTTCGTGGATCATAGCAGCGGGACCGTGAGATGGTCGTTCACCGTGAAACCCTGTATAAATTGATCACTGTGTCTTGCCATGTACCGTGTATTGGCGTAAATTGTTCTCACTGGAAAAAAAGGCCAGTTTGTTGAGCCATTTAATCTGTTGAGGTTTACGGTGTCATTTTTCCTTTAAGAAATTAAGAATTTCCTAGGCATCCAGGTGGCGTGGCGGTCTATTCCGTTGCTTACCAACATGGGGATCACTGGTTTGAATCCCTGTATTACCTCCAGCTTGGTTGGGCATCCCTACAGACACAATTGTCCGTGGGAGGTGGGTATGTGCCGTGGTCACTGCACTAGCACCTCCTCTGGTTGGACGGGGTACCAGTTCAGGGAGGAGGGGGAACTGGGGGGAATAACATGATCCTCCCACACGCTACGTCCCCCTGGTGAAACACCTCACTGTCAGGTGAAAAGAAGCGGCTGGCAACTCCACATGTATCAAGAGGAGGCATGTGGTAGTTTGCAGCCCTCCACGGATCAGCAGAGTGGTGTGGAGCAGCGACCGGGCTCAGAAGAGTGGGGTAATTGGCCAAGTACAATTAGGGAGAAAAAGAGGGGAAATCCAAAAAAAACAACAAAAAAAAGAAATGAAGAATATCCATTGGTCTGAAATATTTTCAATTGTTTCTATAGTTTTGGTTTGTCTCGGCTTTAATGCAACGAGGCAAAATCGCTCAACTAGCTTGGAAATAATGGCGAATCCGGTAACGCTTTGAGTTGCACTGATATGAAATGACCTAACCCCGGTGGAAGTGCATTCCTCTTATTTCATTTTAAGACTTTATCATAACTGTAATTCCCAGATTTTTTTTTTTTTTTGCATGGCAGACATGGAACACAGGCGCAGGATGTGAGGGTAGGAGACAAGAGGGTCAAGGGCAGAGAGAGAGAGAGCGAGAGAGAGAAGGAGTTGAAATGTAAAGATGGGGGGGCAAACAGACGGCAAAAGAAGTGAAATACTGCACCATATGCCTGCAAAACTTCAAGAGCTATGTTTGTATAGATAGACAGAATAACAACATGAAGTATGTCTGACAGCCGACTCGAGCGGGCCGTTCTGCGGTGTGTCCGTTAGCCCATGGTTGTGATGAATATGGCTTTTAGTTTTCTCAACATATTATCTAATGGTCTACGTATGGCTGGATTTACAGCGGATAATACGGCCGACTGTGTTATCAGCAGGCCATGGGTAAACAATATCTGTCATTGTAAGGAAAAAAATAACAAGGGGAGAGGAAGCGAAGGAGAGATGTAGAGGGGTGGAGGATGGAGGGGAGGGGGGAGAATGAAGAGAAGATGGAGAGAGAGAGAGGAGCAGTAAGGATATTTAAGAGATTCAGGAAATAACGGAGGTCCCCCAAAGCTCCTCCATAACATCAACCAGGACAGGAAGAAAGGCCATCAATCACCACAAAGACAGCTCTCTCTCTCCCTCTACCTCTATCCCCCCACCTCTCTCTCTCTCTCTCATTCCTCTTTTTCTCTCAGTCTGTCTCTCAGACACACTAGTGCAGCTGCTCCAAGTGGCCAGCCTCCTATTTTCATTCCTATCTGTCTGTGACACACACACACACACACACACACACACACACACACACACACACACACACACACACACACACACACACACACACACACACACACGCGCGGCTCAGATGGAGCCAACAAGGTAATTACAGGACTGCAGTCAGACTCCAAACCAGCGAGAGACACTGATTGATGTGAATGAGATAGGTTGACTGCAATGAAAGGATGTAAAAGGATACCAAACCTCATTAATGTACCACTCTAGGAAGCGTGTGTGTGTGTGTGTGTGTGTGTGTGTGTGTGTGTGTGTGTGTGTGTGTGTGTGTGTGTGTGTGTGTGTGTGTGTTTGAGAGAGAGACAGGGAGGGAGAGAAAGTGATGGAGAAAGAAATGATGGTTTGATAACTTTCTTTCAGACCTGAAAAAGATTTTTGAATCAAGCCACTGACTTGCATGGAGACTATAGATGACAAAACAAATCCAGGCAAAGTCAGGGTTGTACCTCAATTCAACCTATGACAAACACTCAAGGGCAGGCTACCCAGGACCAGTCTACTGAGGACGCACATAGCATTTACATTTACTCATTTAGCAGACCCCTCCATCCAAACTGACTTACAGGAGAGTCAGAAATGATCCAAGTCTCATTTTCTTTCCGCAATGATGATGTGAATATTGATTTTCTCACTGACACAAATTCCACCAAGGTATTTAAATGGTGTTTACCAATATGGACCCACACACACACGATGAGACGAGAAACACCAACAAAAGCATGGGAGGCATGTAGGTTTTAGCCGTGAGCTGCGCAACAGCCTGTTTGTTTGCATGCTCATGTTCATGGACGTCTGCAGCCACGTATAAGGGCTTTTCCTTTTAGCTCTTTTTCCATGCATATGTTCACATGTTTATTATGGTCAGGTTTACCACACACACATGCACACGCACACACACATGCACAGATGGGCACTGTGCGAGCACTGAAGGAGGAGGGATGGAGTGGTGGAGAGCAAAGGAGGGACGCCATTAAAAATAATGAGCTTACCCTCACCTCCATCTGAGTCCACTCAGTCAACAGACCTCTCCACTCGACTACCAGACAGAAAGCCCACTGTACCGAGGCTGTTTTTTAACAGCTTCTTAACTTTTACAGTGTGAGAAATATTTCCAGTTGCGGGGACTAACTCATTTACAGTTTACGTATGCACAGTTTTACCGTGATCCCTCTTTGTGTCGGGTTGGTGTCTGTGCGGATATTTCAGAAAGCCGGGTCACGACCAGGGCAGGAAATTAAGCATTTCCATATAATGGACGCGGTAGCCGGTGGATTTGCGTTTTCAATGGCCTCTTTCACAATTTTAGGGCAGAAAAAAAGAGCAGCGTTGGATCCCTGCCACATTGTCTAGTGTGGTAGACAAACTTAACAGTGACGGCTTATTCGTATCTGGCATGTGGTAAATGTTAATTTTCCACCCTGGTTGCATCTATGGATGGCGTGCCATAGACGTATATGCTGGAACGGAGTCGTAAGTAAAGCTGACAGACACTTAACATCCAAAATACAGGCATTTTTGACGGCCTAGCAAGGCTTAGATTCGTGTTTCACACTTGCATGGTGCCGCCCATCTACGTTTTGGAGTTGCTTGGTACAATTACCCTTTTCTGCATGTTGGTCACTGGGCCACTTTCACTAGAGCGGGTCATTTTAAGGGCTTTCTCCTGTCTTCACCATCTCGCCGCAGTGAAATATCTTTAATTAAATCTCACAAAGTCCAAGCACGCTGCCTTGAAATGCGTTTTGGTCTAACGCCACGGGTTTTGGTTGCCATGCCTGGAAAGGAAAATGCAAATCTCAAGGCGGGAGGCTGAGTCAGTTTGTTTTCAACACGATGCGTTCAAAATGTAAAAAGAAGAAGATAATTGCGGCTCACTCACACACAGGTTTCACTGATATTTTGGTCTTTTTGTTTTATTCAAGATAGCATCGATGAAGCTCCCAGTATACATGTCTTTATGCATGCTCGGTAATACAGGTGAGAATCCCAGAAATTAGAATCAGTTCATCTGGACACAGTCTGCAGTCTCACCTGACTGCAGGTATCCCCACCCATAAACAATACAGTGGCATGATGACCGAAACCAACGATCGGTTTCATATGCCAATTACTGTGACCATTAACTAGCGTTACAACGGCCATGTGTACTATTCACAGAAGATTGGGGAATAGTTGCAATCACAGGCCAGTGGCCACTCTTTCAAGGATGAGGATGTGTACATCCTTGATAGGGAGGAAGGCTGGTTTGAATAAGGAGTCAAAGAGGCCATCTGTGTGAAGAGGGAACGACCATCCCTGAACCGAGGGGAGACTAAGGTACTCTTAGTCCCCCTCCTCCCCCCCGGTTCAGGGATGTACTATGGTGATGGTGACATCTGTCACCATCTTACAATGCTGTGATTGCAACTATTCCCCAATCCTCTGTGAATAGTACACATGGCCATTGTAACTCTAGTTAATGCTCATGGCAGTTTGCATATGACACCATTGAAAACGTTGATTTTGGTCATTATGGCACTGTATTGTTTATAAGGGTGGGGGTACCTGCAGTCAGTTGAGACTGAAGAGGTCGCTTAGATGAGTGATGAAACGTTTCTCTCTCAATAAATGTTGTGTCCAGACGAACTGATTCAACTTTCTGTGACTCCTAATATAGTTTTTTCCCCCCAGAATTTTGGGGTTTTTTTGTGGACAATCCCTGTCTTTAGTTGTTGCAAATGAACATGCTTGGACTGAACAATATATTATTTCAGAATCAACATCACAGTTTACGCATGTGGAATAGTCACATTGCAAAGGATGCAATGTAAGGCAAATGGGGCCCATACATCACGTGAAGCAAAAACGCTTTCTGCGCGATGGAATAACAGAAACTTACTTACCTCCAAAATCACCTTTATCATTGCTAGAGTGATACAGTCTGAATAACAGAAACTTCCTTACCTCCAAAATCACCTTTATCATTGCTAGAGTGATACAGTCTCTGCAAACGGAGTTTTGAAAATTAAAATCTGCATATGTATATAAGGTGAAATTAATCTAACTCCTTTTTATTCTTTATTCAAATATTGTAATGCGTATCATAAAAGACAAAAATATTGCATTGTCGATTTTATTTTTTTTTCCAGCATCGTTCCGCCCTTAATGTATGCAGTCCCAACCATTTCTGATATGCTCCCCTGAAATGGACATGGTCACATCTGACTTGCATCTGTCCTCTGTAGCTCCTGTCCAGCAGATCCAATGAATGTACACTTGGCAGGAACCAACAATCGCCTCAAAGTCAACGCAGCCAGCCGAGCCACAGCGTCACTCCTCGTCAATCGGGGAATCTGATTCCACAGTTTCGTTCTTCTCTTTCCACTCGTCAATAGCTCGGCTGCATTTATCGGGTCAGTGTGACTCTCGTGTACGGGCCGCTCACACATGGGACTCTTCTGTCAGCGAGTGTGTACATCGTCTTTTGAGACTGAGTTGCCCGAGTTGCTGGTCCAGTTCTCTCGTGCCCTTGAGCAAGGCACCAAACCCCAAACGACCTTGCTTGTTGCAGGGCCGCCCATAAGGGGCAAAAAAGGGGATAGCGTTCTGGGGCCCAGCTGCTGGAGAGGGCGCATGGAGGCCAACAATAATCGTGTTCATCCTAAATATAAGCAATGATAATGGCGGTACTTGGCATTGAGTGTGAAATGGCTAATCAGATGGACTGTAAAGACATTATAAAGGACTTTGCATCCAGTAAGACAAGGGAGATGGCTCTTTCAATGTTGTATTGTGTAAATTGTGTACATACAACATCCCTTGCACATTGTCCGTCTTTGAAGAGAGATCCCTCCTCTGTTGCTCTCCCTGAGGTTTCTCCCTGTTAAAGGGGTTATTTAGGGAGTTGTTCCTTATCCGATGAGAGGGTCTAAGGACAGAATGTTGTGTTGCTGTAAAGCCCACTGAGGCAAATTTGTAATGTGTGATAATCGGCTATACAAATAAAATTGACTTGACTTGTAAAAGAGGCAACGATGAAGCCATAAGGTAAGAAATGGTAAGAAATTGCATTTTCTAAGAAATGTGTAGTGTAAGCGTAGCAGATCTTTGCTGTGTTTGGTGTGTTTAAGTGTGTCAAAGAACTATTATGGTGTGTGTGTGTGTGTGTGTGTGTGTGTGTGTGTGTGTGTGTTTGTGTGCGTGCATGTGCCTATGTAGCCCTCATTGCTGAGTAAGTCTCTCTCAGTTGTGCATGTGATGATATGAGTAAAGCAGATTGGGGGGGGGGGCATTCACTGGACCTTTTCAGGGGCCCGGCCATTTCTGTGGGCCTGCTCGTTGCTAGTCACACTATAGGTAAAAGCATTGGAACTTTCAGTTGTGTATAGTGAGAAACGTATGCATGTAAATGTGGCGTTTTTTTGGGGGGAGTTATTTTGTTTTTGTTTGCTTAATTGCTTGTTTGTTTCCAAGGCGACGCTTATCAGTCACATCATTTGAAACCTGGAAGCGTTCATATATTCATCATAAATGCTGATCAAATTGATCATAGCTTATCCCAAAAATGATAAATCTGCCATTTTACAAAATATAGAAAAATAACCCCAACTCTTACTAAAAAATTGGTAGTTGTGATGAAATTAATGCTCATTTTGAGTTCCTCTCCCAGTCATGAATTACATTAAGACAGTTACTATCAAAGTAGTTGTAATTTCAGAGAATTTATGTCGCTTTATAAATATCGACTAATGAATTCCAGATGATTTTTTTTTTAATACAGACGTTAGCCTTGTGGAGTGAAAGTCTTTACATTTTGACTTAAGGCTCCTTTTTTGCCAAGTTTTTACCACACACTGACTCCCCCCTAAGTCTCCTCGGCGAAGAGTGTCACCTGTAAATTTTAATGGAAAAGCTTTTAAATTTACCTTGGAAATTTTGACAACAACTTGAGGGCGCGTGTAATTATGTGCCGGCTTGAATGCGAAAAGCCACATGTTGGAAAAATAATATACAAGTTCACAGCAGCGGGAGCATTGCTTTCTTTTACCACAGCGAGGGCAAATGTATGTTGACGCTGTAACAACAGTATTGCTTATGCTTATACAACCTCTCTCGGCCGCACTTGACCACCTTGTGTACACAGACTGTCACGTCTGGACAATACTCAGTGGCCGCTACTGCAATAATACGGTTGAGAGGGCAGAGAAAACACACTTTCTTTCTTTGTTTTTCACACACACACACACACACACACACACACACACACACACACACACACACACACACACACACACACACACACACGCATGCATGCATGGACACACATGCACACACACACACAATGGACACACATGCACACACATACACAGGTGTGCATGCATGCATGCACACACACACACACACACACACACACACACACGTATGCATGCACACACATGCATGCACACAGGAGAATGAATGCACTGACACGGCTTTTTCTCAGCTCAACTTGTGAAATATTGAATGCATTTTCGAATTCAGCCCCAGTAATGGCGCACAGTTATACCGCGCAACAAACGGCACTCAACAAACGCGCTCCCGTATCTGCTACTATATACAACCACTGAGGGCAGTGTGCCAGTCCACTGCCTGACAACAGCTCAGACAGGGCAACGGTCATTGGAGTGTTTACGCGTCTAATCATGAATGATGAGTTCTGTGTGTGTGTGTTTGTGTGTGTGTGTGTGTGTTTGCGCGCGCGCATGAGTGTGTGCATGCATGTGTGTGTACATCCATGTGTGTGTGCACGTGTGTGTGCATCCATGTGTGTGTGTGTGTGTGTGTGTGTGGTGTGTGTGTGTGTGTCTGCATGCGTGTGTGTGTTTGTGTGTGCATGAATGCGTGTGTACATGCATCCGTGTGTGTGTGTGTGCATGAATGCGTGTGTGTGTGTGTACAAGTGTGTGTGTGTTTCCTCCATCATTAAACAATCAAGTTGTCACAAGCCAGACAGTCTGCTCCGCTGATGGTTCAGGTGAAATCCAGAAGTTCTCTATGAAAATGAGGAGTTTAGTTTATTACACAATAGGGCAACTCTCCTGAAACGAACCCAATCAGATGTTGTGTAAGAGCTGCTATTTCAGTGATGGGCCTCTCTCACCGCTCTCATATCGGAAGATACATTCAGATGGCCGGATTATTAAAATGTGAATAAACAAGAAAAACCTTCCCTTAAGGAGTTCCCCGAGGAGAAAAAGATCTCATCCCCTGGCCAAATGTGACTATGTGAGGGACTGATACAGTAGAAAGTATGGGGATGTGTTTCACTTGCATTGGTTTGAGTAGCGTTTGAATGTTATTTCTATATCTGCATTCTGAAAAAGACAGGAAGTCTGAGAAAAAGGTGTGTGGTTTACAGCTTTCACTTGGTCTCATTATAGCAGTGTGGTGGCCCAGTGGTTGGCACTGCTGCCTCACAGCAAGAAGGTCCTCTATTCGAACCCCAGGCCATCCCAGGTCTGTTCGGTGTGGAGTTTGCATGTTCTCCCCGTGTCTGTGGTGGGTTTCCTCCCGCCATCAAAAAGACATGCATGTTAGGGTTAATACTCCTCCTGAGCAAGGTAATGGAAAGAAGAACTGGAGTTGGTCCCCTGGGCGCTGCAGCTGCCCGCTGCTCCTATACAATAGGATGGGTTAAATGCAGAAGACAAATTTCATTGTAAGAATACAATATCAAATAAAGTGGCTTTCATTTCATTCGTTTTATGTCTCTCTCGGCACCATTGCTCTTTATCGCCTCTTATTTCACCTGTATAAGTCAGTCCTTGCGTATATATCTGAAGATTGTTGTGTTGTAGTGTTGTTATTCTATGTTAAGTACACTGAGAGAGCCACGAAACCGGAGTCAAATTCCATGTAGTGCAAACCTACATGGCCAATAAACATGATTCTGATTCTGATAACCAGTTCAATTTGCAAACAAGGCAAACCCAACTGGCTAACTGCTAGACTTCTTAATCTCTTCTTTCCTATCCTCCATCTCTCATCTATGCTTTTTTTCCCATCATTAAATCCATCGTACCAACTCATTGTCACTGAGGCCATGGGTCTCCACCAACATCTCGTTATCGGCTTCATTTGTCCGTTGGGACACGGCTGCCACATTTGAGAGGGCTGAGAGAGAAAAGCGAGGGCACAGAAAAATATACCGCTCTCCATTTCCACGCTCGATGTCTTTCATAACCCTCCACCAACTTCCTTCTCTGACTCAGTGTCGCTCTCTCCCTCTCCAGTTTGTTTCCACTCTGGTTTTGAAGAAAGGCATTGTATCCTCTTGCCCTCCGTGGTCAAAGTCTTTCACAACCCCTTGACTTCATTCTGTCACTCCTCGTTATTCTCTGTCAAGGTTTTACTCTCCATTCCAGGCGAGTGAGACTTGCAGCCAAGTCGTCATCTTTGGCACTGAACTGGGTCAATATTTATCCACAGCCAGTTGGAAGGTGGAATCAGTGTGGGATTGTAAGGAAGTCCCTCATCCGTGTCTATCTGCAGAGAGGGACCGTAGCAGAGCATGACCTCAACACACTCCAAGTGTCTCTGTAATGTAAAGCCAAGCTAACTCCATATGCCAATTATTAGTTTCCCCTCGCATAAGTGCACTACTGCATTTTGTGCCTATTATGGCATGGTAGAGCATATTTCTTGCATCTTGTGCATGGGGAATTCAGTTTTGTATGGGGACACTAGAAGCATAGGGTTGACCCAGTTTGGCTGCCAGACAGCACTTATGGACAAGAGAAAAGTCTGAGGCACTGTGTTTTCAACTTTAAAGTTCAGTGTCGTGGGCATCTGGGTAGCATAGTGGTCTATTCTGTTGCCTACCAACACGGAGATTGCCGGTTCGAATCCCCGTGTTACCTCCGGCTTGGTTGGGCATCCCTACAGACACAATTGGCCGTGTCTGTGGGTCTGCATATAACCCACATCCCGGATGTGGGTAGGTACACTGGTCGCTGCAATAGCGCCTCCTCTGGTCAGTCGGGGTGCTTGTGTGTGTGTGTGTGTGTGTGTGTGTGTGGGGGGGGGGGGGGGGAATAGCGTGATCCTCTAACGCACTACATCCCCCTGGCGAAACTCCTCACTGTCAGGTGAAAAGCGGCTGGCGACTTCACATGTATCAGAGGAGACATGGTAATCTGCAGCCCTTCCCCAGTCGGCAGAGGGGGGTGGAGCAGTGGCCGGGACGGCTCAGAAGAGTGGGATAATTGGCCAGATACAATTGGGGAGAAAAAAAAGGGGGGGGGATCCCAAAAAAAAAGTCCAGTGTCATTGCTCGGATCTTCAATGTGAATGGAGAAGTAACAGAGGGACATCAAGAAAGTGGCTTTGCTATGTTTTCATTGGGTTGGGAGATCTTTGCATCTCACACATGGCTGTGCAGCACATTGACAGCGGGGCAGACACACAACATGGCAGACCTAACTGAGGGCAGCTACAGGGAACAGCTGCATAATTGAAAGGGACAGCTTAATATAGGGGCTATGGCGAAACGTCAGCCTCGCATTGATTCATTATGCTTTTCAGCAATGAAGAGTTACCACAGCAGACTTTGCGAGGATGGCTGCATTCGGTCAGATTATGTGCAGGTGACATTAGATGAAAGTATTGAGGATTTTACGAGAGGCTGCAGAAAGGTCAAGGATCCACTTAAGATGCACAGCCTCTATACCACTTTTGCGGGATTCTCCCCAACATGTGATTCCCATTATGTGTTGTCTAGTCTGAATATTTGAGAATTATTCGCAACAAAAGGCTCACTATATATGAACATGGACTAGAAAATGCATGCAATCTATAGCAAAAGTACAGTAGTTGACTTAAATAATTACGTGCACAAGCTTAATAGGGTGTTATTTAAGTCTTTTATGACATGTATATAGTCAAGTACAACATTTAACATCACTGAAACGTTGGTTAGAGTACAAGGAATGGCATTTGGTCAACCTAAATCTCAAGTTACAACTTAGTTACTACGAGACAACCTTGAAACCTCTTGAAATAATGGTAAGTTTGTTTGTTTGTTTTGATTTTTGACACCAGTGATTTAGCATGAAAAGTATCTTCTTGACTGGTGCATGTCTCATTTGGAATAAATTCAAATGTAGCTAATAGAGCTCCGTAGTAGACAGCTTATCATAATGACAGGTACTTTATCAAACAGTGCTATAGGCACAAAACAGTCTGCAAGTCAGAACTTACTTTCAGCAAAAGACACTCCATGCTAACAGTTAACTACTTTGGCCATTGCTTACAATTACAGGGATCAAGAATAGCCCAGAGGACTCCAGTATAGTTAGTTACTCTGTGGGGATTTCATAAGGTGCTGTCTTTAGACATTCTCATCAAAATTTCATAAATTAATCACAGGAGACAAAGCTGCCCAGACAGCACTCAGATTTGAATGCAGCAACCAAAATGGCGTGAGTAAAACTTAATTACACTGGAGTTTAAAGCTCATTACATTTTACATTACTTAAACACAAATTGACATATTGGGTTGAGATACAGGTAAGGAGTTAAGTGTTTTCTTAAATCAATCAGCCTTACAGTTCCCCACTATCAGTTCGGGAGTACCACAATAGTAGATTTTAGATACTTTATTTGTATTTTCTCTCCATATGGAAAAGAAACCCCCAGGTTGTATAAGATCGCCACATTAGTTGCCTCAAAAATGAGTTGTGGCGTTATGACTCCACCTAGTGGTATTTAGTGGACATGACATACACTGGCTACAAATTTCACTCATGACTAAAAATAACAAGATCACATCAGTGTGTGTGTGTGTGCGTGTTGGGGGGGGGGGGCTTTGATCATTAAATGATTCAGTGTTGCAAACAGAACCCACCTTTTGAGAAAATTCAAATGAAATATTCATTTAACTCTCTTTTTGCCGACCTGAACTTGTGTAATTTTCCCTACCGGGTCAGCATATAGTGCTGTGATGATACTGATTGACTGAGCCATACTATCCTTTTGCTCTGCTAAGCTTAAGATAGGAATTGATTTAAGTATGCAGGTGAGACACTTCAGCATACTTAGTACAAGCCAACTTTCAATTGGTGATTACTATATGCTTGCTTCTGCTTGTCTCCTACACAAACAGGACCTCACTTGCTCTGTGCTACTGAAGGGGAAAAAAAAGGTAGTGATATGGTATAGGTAGGACCAGAACTAGCACAGAAAAGTACTGGTGCACTGCCATGTACAATTTTTCAATAAAAAAAATTAACATTTATGATTTAAAAGATGTGTTCTACACATTTGCAATGTAACAGAGTAAACAAACACAACAGATAAGAGATAGCCATTATCTACACCTGACCTCTAGGGGTCACACTTCATAATCTCTCGGAGGCAGACGGTGGCATAGCAGGAAGATTCCAGGTCAAAGTTTAGGGTGAGAGTGAGTGAGTCCGCGTCCTGCTTCATCTTTGACGACGTACAATTTGGCTTCTCCTCGCTTTTTGCCTCCCCGCTATAGCTTGCCGCACCACCCTCTCGTCCTCCATCCCCAGTTGTTGGGCCCTGTAACCTGTAGGTGAGGTTGCGCGGACACGCCAGCAGGGGGCGGTAGCAGCCGGGCAGATTTAGTTTGAGGGCGCTCACCCTGAAGGGACAGTTTTCCAGTCCGTCACTGGCCAGCCTCTCCTTGTACCAAGTTCCCATGGCGTTCCCTGGGTATCTGACCGTGTTGCCTGGCATGGGCAGTACCACCTAGAATAGATGACAAAAGCTTACATAGATCTGAATGGGCCCGTTCATTCAGTTGTCTACTGTGTCTCTTCACATTAAGCATTTCATACATGTATGAGATGGAACAGGTACTTCCCCAAACTTTGGAAAGAATTCACAGTTTTCCCAAACGGAAAATTATTATTATACATGCTTTTCCTGACTTACAAGAGGAGCCAAATAGACACTGTGGCTTTCCCGACTGGATATTCAAAATCAGGAGAGGGAAAGTCCCAGATTAAAACTAAATAAAAGATTCTCTCTCATTTTCTTCACTTTACTGGATAGACTCAATTGAGGCTTTTTTGGGTCAGCCGATTTAGCCATAAAAGGCCCCTTGTCTGTTCCATACAAATTTAAAGAAATACATTTGAAACACCCATTAAATTTGAAATACCCACAGTTATAACCTATTACCTGTTCCAGAGTATAAACGCCATCTTTTTCCTCTTCACTGGTTACCACATGGATCTAGAAAAGTAGACAAAGGAAAAGACCCATTTCAGTAGAATCAACAGAACCACCTTGCATCCCAATGTGTATTTAAGGAAGAGGTCAACCATCGCCTGAGTTGTGCCAGTGGCGCTTACGCCAGACTCAGGAAAAGAGTCTTTGAAGACCAAGACCTAAAGGCCTAAACAAAACTCTCTTCTCTACAGAGCTGTTGTTCTCCCCACCCTGCTGTATGGAGCAGAGTCATGGACCATTTACAGCAGGCACCTGAGAGCCCTGGAACAATACCACCAAAGATCCTTTTGAAAGATCTTGAGGATCAACTGGAAGGACAGACACACCAACATCAGCTTTCTGGAAGAAGCCAACATGACTAGCATCACCACCACAATAATGCAGCACCAACTCCAATGGACTGGCCATGTCATCCGCATGTCCAGCATGTCTCCCCAAACAGATCCTGTACTCCCAGCTGAAGGAAGGTCAGCGAGCTCCCGGCAGGTAAAAGAAACATTTCAAGGACAACATCAAGACCAGTCTGAAGAAATTCAACATCAAATCGATCAACTGGGAACACATTGCACTGGATAGGCAATCCTGGAAGAAATCCGTGCAGGAAGGAGCTGCACGTCATGAAATGGAACTCCACTGTGCCGCAGAGAAAAAGCAACAGCACCGCAAGGAGAGAAAAAGGCTCAGCTACCACCACCACCAACACTTTCCCCTGTCCACACTGCACCAAAGTGGATTGCGGTTCGACTTCTACGGCCATCTGAAGATCCACAAGTAGACAACCCAACAGAGAGGACAGCGATACTCGCTTCGAGTGACCGCCGATGATGATTTAAGGAAGACATTGTACCCTGCCCGCTGGCTCATTGCAAATTACCCTTGATGATAGCATAATAAGGGCTTATCAGCAAATGTAAACTCAATGAAAATGTTTTACTGTTTACAGTGCACTTGATATGGTAGATGAAATGAACGGTAGATGAAAGCAAACTTGAGACTATAGTATAACAGAATCATCACACAGTACATTATATCTGTCTGTGAATGTTCGCATTCATCCAGGTCATGGTTATCCAAAGGAATTGAATCGAATGGACTTGGTATATATATATAGTTGCACTCGATTCAATTCCTTTGGAAGTACATTATATCGGAATCAGGATACTTTATTCATCCCCGAGGGGAAATTGGGTAATTTTTATATGAGTCCAGATCTTAGATTCTGAGTAAAGGGACATGATTATAACACTTAAAAGACAAGACATAAGAGGAAAAACATGAGGTAAATCTGGGGACTGAGAAAAATTATAAGAATTAGCAGTGGTGGCAGGTGACATATCCTAAATTACCTAACTGCGCTCATCCATAGGACCAGCACCCAAGACAGGTTCCTGAGAAGGTGCTTGACAATGTTTAACATCACAGAGGTAGTTTGTCCTTCTCTTTTGGTGAATGCCATTCCCTGTGTTGTTCTATTCAATTGCTATCTGTTCTTTTCCATTCCATCTTATCCCCTTTTTTCCATTCTACATTTTCTACATTTTCATTATATCGTATTTTACTGTACCTGAGGCAGGTTGGAGTCCACAGTGCCGCCTTGGTGGTCCTGCACCCACACCAGGTCTCCCTGCCTGACAAGGTGGCCCAGAGAAGACAACCTGTGCGCCACTGCCTCATTCCACACTCTGACAACAAACATACACACATCATCAAACTGACTGCTACTGAATTAGAAGGATGTTAAAACAATCTGACACTTATTTGTGTACAGACCAACTTTCACTATTTCAACAGCCAATTAATATTCAAAATGAAATATGACTTCCAAATGATTGTTATTGGTAGCCAAAGCAGATGTTAGTGTGGTCAAACTAACTAGCCATGTCTAAGTTAAGAATTACTCGGCCGAGACAGCCGATAATTCTTAATTTGGTGATTAATTATTCTATGATAAACCTTAATGGCATTCAACATGACATACTACAACAAAATAGTACCTACACAAACAGTAAAGACTGAGTTAATTGATGAAAGGAAAATGTGATTCAAACAGAGGTCACAAAATTTAATCTCCAGATCAGAGAGAAAAGTCTGGGTGCAAGAAGTGAATCAATAAAGTTCTCGCCTATTTCCATCACGGTTCTATCATCATCATCATAACCCCCCCCCAAAAAAAAAGCTCAGTGGGCATATTTGCAAATCTGTGACTGGCTGAAGGGACGCTCAGGGCACTTCTGACAACACAGTGGAGAAAGTGAATGTATATCCTGCTGACCTTCCTCAGAACAACAAAGGTCAGACATAATGTTAGTTACGATATAGCGAGCTAACCTGCTACAGTAGGCATGGAGGGAGAAGACTCTCATGCCATGGGGCAGGCTGAGCCAGGCTTGGGCACAGCCGTCTGCTCCGGTACCGTAGCGGTGCAGGGCACGCAGCATCAAGCGCTCCCTGGCTTTGGACAGGGGCATCAGTGCCAGGCTTTCCTTGGCGTCACCTGGGGTGGAGGATCAGAGGAAACGAGAAGAAGAAATTCATCAAAAATCCCTGGAGCTTAACTATTGTCGATGGTGATTTTTGATTCTGTCTATCAATAGCACAAAATGTCAGTATTGAACCATCTCTCACCTGTCTGGAGGAAGTGTCTCTTAGCCCTGCTTTGAGGATCATCACCCTCCTCTGGAGTGAAGAACAGATGCACAGCACTCACCTGACAAACACACACACACACACATACACACACCAATATACACTCAGTGACCACTTAATTGCATACATTTGTCTAGTACCAGGTTACACCACCTTTTGCCTCCAGAACAGCCTTAACTTTTGTGTCATGAGTTCAACAAGGTAATGGACACATCTCTCAGGGATTTTGGTCCAAGCTGACTCGAAAGCATTACGCAGTAGCTGGAGACTTGTTGGCTTCACATTCCTGCTGCGAGCCTCCCATTCCACTTCATCCTAAAGGTGCTCTACAGGATTGAGATCTCAGAATTGTACAAGCCATTGGGAGTAAACTGAAGACATGTTCACGGAACCAGCTAGAGATGATGCATACTTTGAGACATGTCACATTATCCTGCTGGAAGTAGCCATTGGAAAATGGGTACACTGTGGCCATAAAGAGATGCACATGGTCAGCAATAATGATGTGGTACTCTGTGGCATTCAAATGATGCTCTGTTTTGAATTAAGGGTCTTAATGTACACCAAGAAAACGCTCCTCACACCATTCATTACACCACTGCTACCAGCCTGTACCATTGACACAAGGCCAGATTGATGCAATCTTCAATCGTCAAGTTTTTGTCATCCCATGTCCACTGTATCCTCATCTCCCTGTTCCTAGCTGACAGGAGTAAAATTCAGCATGGTCTTCTGCTTCTGTCACTCAGAGATGCCCTTCTACACACCGCTGTTGTAAAGAGTGGTTACTTGAATACTCGTGGCCTTCCCATCAGCTTGAATGAGTCTAGCCATTTAAAAAAAAAAAAAAAAAATGTTGCACCATTTTCTGTAAACCCTAGAGACTGTAGTGTGGGAAAATCCCAGGTGGTCAGCTGTTACTGAGATGCTCAAATTACTACATCTGGGACCAACAATCATTCCACAGTCAAAATCCATTAGATCAAGCATCTTCACTATTCTAATATTTGGTCAAACAAATTAACTTATTGACCATGTCTGCGTGTTTTGTATATTGATTTGCAGCCTTATGATTCACTGTTTGGCCACTTGTGTTAACAAACAGGTGTACCTAAAAAAGTAGCCACTGAGGGGACATCAACAACCCAATTTTTATTTATATGACTTTCAATTTTAGCAGGCCATTTGATGACTCTAGGCAGGTTTCTATGCAGCTGCCCACCCTTGTTTAACAAAATAATAAAGCTATATTAGTGTATAGCAGTGTTCCTGTGAATTGGTATTGAAAATTTACCATGTCTTCTTTGAGTAGAGCAAGTCCTACTTGGTCAGACCGGACATTCTGCCCAGTCCCAAACCTCTGTGGTCCGTAGTAGTTGACGAAGCCTCTGGCCTGCAAGGAACAAAAACCAGAGAGCATCCTGTGGCTGTGATAATGGCTTGTTTTAAGGGTCAGTTGATCTTCATTATGTATAATCTATATCCCGAGCTGACCAAACTGCAACACTTTTACACACTGGAACCTTTATACTTTAAAGATAATGAATAATGAACTTAATGATTTGTTGTTTTTTTTTTAAGTCCCATCTCCTCCTGTGTATCCATTTGACACATCTCCATTTACTGCACTGGAGAACGTTATATAAAACTACAGTTATTGTGAAAATGTAAGAAATATTCCATCTATCTTTGACTTTTTATGTCTACATCTGATGAAAAATCTTTGGCGTTTTTTTAGAGGTACACAATTGGAATGCGTGTATTTATTAACTACCAAAACGTAGAAGTATTGGGTCCAAATTCCCATCCCCCTTTAATGTCAGTTAAAGCTGCTATTTGTACCTTGATGGTGTTATTTTGATATCACTTTTAGTTCAGAAGCTGTAGCTTTTAAAACCATGAATATACCGTGTGGGACTTTACATTTGACTATATTTCTTTGTCTCACAAAGTGGATATATTGTTCACTGGATTTGTAATCTCCAGTCCTATTGGTTTTAATGAAACACTTCAGTGCTCTGTGGCCAACTTCATATCATTTTCAACAGATGTGTGTGTCTCATTATGTCCATCCATCCATTATCAGAACCGCTTATCTTGCTCTCATGATAGGGGGGGATGCTGGAGCCTATTCCAGCAGTCATTGGGCAGCAGGCGGGGAGACACCCTGGACAGGCCGCCAGGCCATCACAAGGCCGACACACACACACACCCATTCATACCTAGGGACAATTCAATACAGCCAATTCACCTGACTTACATGTCTTTGGACTGTAGGAGGAAACCGGAGCCCCCGGAGGAAACCCACACAGACATTGGGGTAGAACATGCAAACTCCACACAGAGGACGACCCCCAAGGTTGGACTACCCCGGGGCTCAAACTCAGGACCTTCGTGCTGTGAGGCGACCGCGCTAACCACTGCGCCACCATGTTGCCTGTCTTATAATGTGTAGCCTGGTGATCTGATACCTTGACATTTTCCACAGCTTGCTGTACCAGCACCGCCAGGTGAGAGGGTGTGTCAGGGCCGGAGGGGTGTGTATCGCTGGCTTTGTGTGGCCTGAGGTCACGGACAACCAAGTCAAAGTGGTTTCCCTGCAGCTGGCCCAACCTCAGAGGCTCACTGACTGAGCGGACATGAGACAGACGCATCCCTCTCTTCTCAAACTCTGCAGTCTTCTCTTTTAGCCTGACAACACACAAAACATTAACCAAATACAGGTTACAGTCAACAAACAGAACTGGAGCTGGGAATAGAAAAATGATGCCATTCATTACTTTATTAAAGTACTGTTTTTGTTTACCTACTGAAGGCTATCACAAAGCCTCAATTGATGGATGCTTACAACAGGAGCCAAGATTTTCTTTGTTTTCATGAAAGTTTTTGCTTTTTGCTGAAAGTTTTCCTCCAACATATTTTGGAATATATACTTCTGGGTTATGTGATGGAGCCTGAGCATGAATCAAGGCTTAATGTGTTTAGGAGAACCTTTTTTATTAGAATTTCATCTCTCTACCACATCTTTAGACCCACTGAGCAGATTTGTTGAATAGACTGACTTGAAAACCTTGCATAATACACCATTAAAATGTAAATATAAAAAGGTAACAAAGACTAAGTGGCAGTACCGTTGCGGTGAGACCTTCTTTACCACCATGGACTGGTAGGTGATGGCTCTCTTGTCTTTGATACCACAGTAGGTGAAGTCTGAAGGCAGCACCCCCAGCGTTGCTGCCATGTAGCTGATGGCCTCCAGGGTCTCCAAGTTCTCCTTGCAAAGGGTGAAGGCTGCAAGAGTGGAAAAACACACAACACATCCATGGGATGATGGTCTTGAGTGCTTGATCTTTTTTTCTGCCCAGAGTCTTTACACAGGTTTCTTTTTCAAAACCTCCTTTTCTCATCCAGCTATTAAGATTTTAGTCAAGTCTACATGTCAGTTCTACTAATATTCATTATGCCTATCAGGATAAGCCTGCTACCAGGTCACTCTGGATGATTAGCCGATTATTATTCAAAACAGAAAATATAACCTGATAAGAAAGGGGCCCTAAATCAAATGAAGGGGAGGGGGTAACACACACACTCAAAAACTATGCTTCTGATGAGATCAATGGGAGTCAATAGGTTGTCATTAGGGGAAAAAAACGTTGGTTTCCGATGACTCTCTTACCAGTGTAAACCTCTTCTTTCTTACAGTCCTCTGCCTTCCTCTTTTTGGGTCGGCCTCGCTCTCTCAATCTCACAGAGATGGCTGTCTCCCCCTGTTCGCAGAAACTCTTGGTTTCCACCAGTTTACCAAACCTTCGACTGAGAAAGTGGTGGACGGCTGTCCTGTGCTCTTTGTCATGATCGGGCCTGAACGTATAGGATGACCCTTGCTCTTTTGCATTGATGAACCTAAAAAAGTCCTCCGCTTCCATCTCTGTGACTAACCGGGACAGCTCTCTGTAGTCTGGGTCCCCCCTCACCCTGATCTCAGGCTGAATGGTGACAGTCATAAGAAAAGGAAAGTTGTGTCGTACGGCGCGATGGACACAAGCTCTGTGGTGTTTGTCAGGGAAGGACCCCAGGGATAGATCTTGGTTAACCAGCTTCTCCACCTCATCCCCTCTAAGGCCTGATTCGTCTTTGAGGGTTACCACAAACTGCTCCAGTTCCTCGCTGACCAACTGGCCTAAAATCACTTTTAGATCAAAATTGTCCAAACTAGGACTAGTAACATCCCTACTCTTATCATCTACGGGGACGTCTGTGTCCTGTGTAGCTGAGATAGAATTACTCTTGAATTCTGGGACAGGTTCACGGTTCCTTCCGGTACAGGGACTGATCGCGTTTGATATTCGCGGAAAAACATCAAGTATGGCCGTCGGCTTGGTGACTAGTAGTCCGTTGATGTCTAACTCGGTCACTACAAAGTCTCTGGTAAAGTTTTTGATGCTTCCGTCGAAACCTTCGTGATTTGATATAAAGCAAATAGGGACGTTGACCACATCACAATCGCCCTTCATTGTAACTTGATCCAATTATTCCAGGAATGTACTTTTCCAACGCGGGGTTTCCTCTGCAAAAACAGACACGGGGAACAAATTCTATTATGGCCACACACACGACGTTTAGCAGATACAACAGCCCCAAACGTTTTTCACTTACACCTTAGCTTTCGTTTATAACGTCCAAATGCTGAATAAATTCACAGCCGTCACATAAACCTTATCTCGACGTCAATTGTGTGGGGACCCGGACACACTAAACGAAAGCATATCAAATGCAATTTTGTCCCCTAAATAAGAATATACATTTCAAATAAACGAATTTTAATGTAATTGGTCTGGACGAAAACATACTTGCAACATGTAAACAGAACCACGCAGACGAGTGAGTATACTTCCGCATCATGTGACAAAGCTCGGCGGGTTCTTAAAGGGACCGCTACCTTCAGTACCGACAGGCCTGGGTTGGCAAAATCTCGCGAGAGAAACGAATCCAAAAAAAGTCACCTTTTTCTTCTTTTTTTTTTGCTCTTAAATCCTCAAAGTTAACCGAGTCATTAATCCCTTACTTGGAGTTCATTCATTCTTTTTGGGGATTCGAACTTTTTCCAGTTCATTGAACCCCCTTCAATGTGCGTTAGGCCAGAAAACGGCTTATTTGACAAGATTATATTCAGAAGGTTTCTGTTGCGTATGAGTTTGTACTAAGTTCTTTAATTGCCAATACTTTATCAGGAGCAACAACAGTGAGGCAAATCAACCAGAACCTGCAACGCATGTGCGATAAAGCATGTAGGGAGGCTGTGCAAATTCTGCACAGTCTAAAAGAAAAGAAGAAGAAAAAAAACAAGTCCAGTTCGAAAACAAGCACAACAAAACGCAATCCGTGGCTGTTAATCAAGGCAAAAGACAGCGACAGGAGTGCACATTGGCTTAAAGTGTGGTGGCTCCTGTAGTGGATAGAAAGGACCAGTGCTGACTGCAATGCAGTAGCTAAATGGTAAACGCTTTACCGTTAATTGGTATGCTTTTGAATTTAAAAAGTGAAACTCAAATCACAAGTAGGTCATTTAAAACTGTCAAGAGTGCACTTTGCTGACACACTCCATTATGACTAATGCCACAACAATAACCACATCTGGACGAGTGGCGAAATACACATGCCACAGGGCCTGTTGTGTCAGCAACATTTTTGAAACCAAGGACGTTGTTTGATATCCTCTCATTGTTGATATGCCACAGTACAGTTTCCTCTAAGATCCTCACGGAGTGGCACATCTCTTCATTTCCATACAACTTGCAAACAGAAAATGGCAAACAAACCTTCAACTGCCGCTTGGTTGTGACTGGTTTTTCGAGGCCGTTCCTACTGAAAAGGTCTGGTAAAGGCCATGATGATAACAAAAAAACAAAAGACAAAAGACAATGAGCCATAAAATTATTAATAGATGTGTTTGTGGTGGGATGCATTTGATTTGGTCATCATCATTATCAAAGCGCTTTGAGTGGCTGTTGCAGGCTTTTCTCAGGCATCATTGCCTGCAGTCCGCACAGTGGCTTTCTTGTGTGAGTGGTAAAATAAAGTAATCAAAACAATGTCTACTACCAGTGAACCAAATGCGGTGAAATTAAATTCACTTAACATCCATTATGATCCCCTCCGGCTACACTGTGGTTTGCATTTTTACTCATTCTGCAGGGATTAGCCGTTTGTATGTTCAAACATAAAATTTATTTAAAGAAGGCAGGGCACTTTTTGTTTTACTTCCCTTTGTCTGAAATTTGATGGGGAACTTACTTTTCAATCAATCAAAAAAATACAAGTACCCCCTAAACTCGTTTCATAACTTTTGTCTCCAGTAATTATACTGTTCACTTTCATTCTGATGTGTGCAGACAATTTCTGTTTTCCTTTTTATTCCTTATTATTCATGTCAAATTTATTATTGCATACTGCCACGACAGCTGTCTTTAAGTAGCATCTCCATATGGTATGCAGAGATGTCAGATGCATGTTAATGAAGGTAAAATATGGTTATCAAATACAATAAAAGTGGTTGAAATTCAAATATGGCAACGGGCATTCATTTCCATCACATTTATTTCCCCCCGTAGTGTAGCGTAACGGTCAGTTACTGAATTTATACTACATTTATTTTTATTATGCTTTACTATGCTGTCCATCACATTGTTCCCAGATATCTGAGAGACTATTTTTCCACTGGAATCAAACTAACATCTGTTTCTGTAACATTGGCCTGGACTGATGTGTAACTTTTCCCCATGAGTCTCTGGCAGATTCCAGCCCATCACATTTTACCACCCACTTCCTCTGTGCTGGTAAACATCAGAATGTGTGTGTGTGTGTGTGTGTGTGTGTGTGTGTGTGTGTGTGTGTGTGTGTGTGTGTGTGTGTGTGTGTGTGTGTGTGTGTGAGACCATCCATTTATTTTCTGTCTGTGTGTGTCTATAGGTGAGTGCTTATTCATGTGGATGTGAGTGTGTGCATGCATATGTGTGGTGTGTTTGTATGTTGGTGTGTTTGTGTGTGTATGTGTGTGTATGCACTCATACTCTCCAGATGTTTTTGTATGTCCCATCAGGAAATGCTCTTCTAGACCTGCTATAACAATTGAGCCCATTTTACTCTTCCAGGAACTCTGAGGACCAATAGCATCGCAGTGCTGAACAAATGAGTGAGTCAGTGAATGAGTGAGTGGGTCAGGAAGACTGAGCAATGGGGTCGACTATCAAGCAAGTGTGTGTGTGTGTGTGTGTGTGTGTGTGTGTGTGTGTGTGTGTGTGTGTGTGTGTGTGTGTGTGTGTGTGTGTGTGTGTGTGTGTGCATGTTTAGCTATCTTTGTGTGGACCAAATGTCCTCATAAGGTTAGGATAGAAAAACCTGACAGAACCTACCTTGTGTGGACATTTCAGAGATCCGTGTGTGTGTGTGTGTGTGTGTGTGTGTGTGTGTGTGTGTTTTAAAGGAGCCAGGCTTATATTGAACAACACGTCATGTGACTTCTTATTTGGCATAGGCGGCTCATGGTTGAAACTGCTAGGGTCCCAATTGGGCTTTTGTTCGGGTAGGACAACTTGTGTAGTGGTGGGAAGCTCGACTGAGTCACTTTGAGATAATGAACAGACTCTTTATCTTGCTCATTCATCATTTTTCTGATGGCAGAATTCTGCTCACAGTTTAATTTGCCCATGATTACTGCAACTAACAGACACGTTGCACACACACGTGCAGCTATACCATCTACTGGATGATACAGCGAGTGTGTACTGACACAGTGTCTGTACTGACTGGCCTCTGAGCAGAGGTGCTTGACTATTGGCTGGGAAACTCAAGTGGTTTTTTTTTTTTACTACAGTTCGGTTATTTTGTTTGTAGAACTAAAAATAAAATGCAGGATAAACAGGTTTTCCAGGACCATGTGGGGCAGATTTAAGATGTCCACTCTTTGTGGGTTACTAACATAAGAAGGTATAGATGGATCTTTGATATAGCGTGTGTTGAACACGTAAGTTACACTCATGCCCACTAGTTGGCATGTGACAATTTAGTCTAAAACTGGATAGAA
The DNA here is from genome assembly GCF_029633865.1 of Lampris incognitus. Lineage (NCBI taxonomy): Eukaryota > Metazoa > Chordata > Actinopteri > Lampriformes > Lampridae > Lampris > Lampris incognitus. Next base: position 17,286,554 of record NC_079213.1, on the reverse strand, counting down.
AAAAAGAAATCGCGACAGTCATGACCAAGAGCAAAAAAAAAAAAAAAAATCACAGCTGGTCAAAAAGTCCTATAGGATTCAAATAGAAAAATCCAATTAAAAATCCAATGAGACCTTAGAACAAATCCAATGGGATAAATACCTATAGGATATAATCCTATAAGTCAAGTCAATTTTATTTGTGTAGCCCAATATCACAAATTGCAAATTTGCCTCAAGGGGCTTTACAGCAACCTGTCCTTAGACTCTTGCACTGGATAAGGAACAGCACCCTAAAAAAAAAAAAAAAAAAACTTTAAAAGTGAATAAATAGGAAGAAACCTCAGGGAGAGCAACAGACGAGGGCTCTCTCCCTCCAAAGATGGACAACTTGCAATGGATATTGTGTTTACACAATTTGCAGAATACAACATTGAAAGAGGATAATATAATTATAACGGAAATATGAGATATAGGAAGAATACGATGTGGAGGATGCCAAGCAGTGTCCAGAGCCACTGGAAAGGCCCACGCAACCACCATCCCCATGTAAAAAATAAAATAAAATGAAGTCACATATCTTAGTGAGAGAAGGATATAACATTAAAAGAGGATGACAAAATTGTATGGATTTACAAGATATATAAAAAGACAATGTAATATAAAATGTATTTTCACTGGGAGCGACGAAGAAGGACAGGATTAGGAACGAGTATATTAGAGGAACAGCTCAGGTTGGACGGTTTGGAGACAAAGCAAGAGAGGCAAGATTGAGATGGTTTGGACATGTGTGGAGGAGAGATGCTGGGTATATTGGAAGAAGGATGCTGAATATGGAGCTGCCAGGGAAGAGGAAAAGAGGAAGGCCAAAGAGGAGGTTTATGAATGTGGTGAGGGAGGACATGCAGGTGGCTGGTGTGACAGAGGAAGATGCAGAGGACAGGAAGAGATGAAAATGGATGATCCGCTGTGGTGACCCCTAATGGGAGTAGCCGGAAGTAGTAGTAGTAGTAGTATATATATATATATATATATATATATATATACACTCACCGGCCACTTTATTAGGCACACCTGTCCAACTGCTCGTTAACGCAAATTTCTAATCAGCCAATCACATGGCAGCAACTCAATGCATTTAGGCATGTAGACATGGTCAAGACGATCTGCTGCAGTTCAAACCGAGCATCAGAATGGGGGAGAAAGGTGATTTAAGTGACTTTGAACGTGGCATGGTTGTTGGTGCCAGACGGGCTGGTCTGAGTATTTCAGAAACTGCTGATCTACTGGGATTTTCATGCACAACCATCTCTAGGGTTTACAGAGAATGGTCCGAAAAAGAGAAAATATCCAGTGAGCGGCAGTTCTGTGGGCGAAAATGCCTTGTTGATGCCAGAGGTCAGAGGAGAATGGCCAGACTGGTTCGAGCTGATAGAAAGGCAACAGTAACTCAAATGACCACTCATTACAACCGAGGTATGCAGAGGAGCATCTGTGAACGCACAACACGTCGAACCTTGAGGCATATGGGCTACAGCAGCAGAAGACCACACCGGGTGCCACTCCTGTCAGCTAAGAACAGGAAACTGAGGCTACAATTCGCACAGGCTCACCAAAATTGGACAATAGAAGATTGGAAAAACGTTGCCTGGTCTGATGAATCTCGATTTCTGCTGCGACATTCGGATGGTAGGGTCAGAATTTGGCGCCAAGAACATGAAAGCATGGATCCATCCTGCCTTGTATCAACGGTTCAGGCTGGTGGTGGTGGTGTAATGGTGTGGGGGATATTTTCTTGGCACACTTTGGGCCCCTTAGTACCAATTCAGCATCGTGTCAACGCCACAGCCTACCTGAGTATTGTTGCTGACCATGTCCATCCCTTTATGACCACAGTGTTCCCATCTTCTGATGGCTACTTCCAGCAGGATAACGCGCCATGTCATAAAGCTCGAATCATCTCAGACTGGTTTCTTGAACATGACAATGAGTTCACTGTACTCAAATGGCCTCCACAGTCACCAGATCTCAATCCAATAGAGCACCTTTGGGATGTGGTGGACCGGGAGATTCGCATCATGGATGTGCAGCCGACAAATCTGCAGCAACTGCGTGATACTATCATGTCAATATAGACCAAACTCTCTGAGGAATGTTTCCAGTACCTTGTTGAATCTATGCCACGAAGGATTAAGGCAGTTCTGAAGGCAAAAGGGGGTCCAACCTGGTACTAGCAAGGTGTACCTAATAAAGTGGCCAGTGAGTGTATATCTCAACACAGATACAGGAAAAAAGATTTTAATACATTCTTTGCAATACAGGCCCGTTTCCTGCGTCTCGCACTCATCAGCTGCTAAATGAGTGCGTCCACTCCTCATTAGTTAAGCACTCACAACACCATTGACGATTTTGGAAAAAAAAACTATATATATATATATATGTGTGTGTGTGTGTGTGTGTGTGTGTGTGTATGTATATGTATGTATGTATGTATGTATATATATGTATATATGTATGTATGTATATATATATATATATATACATGCGTATGTATGTATGTATGTATGTATGTATGTATGTATGTATGTATGTATGTATGTGTATATGTGTATATGTGTGTATATATGTGTGTGTATATATGTGTGTGTGTGTATGTATATATATACATACATACATATGTATATATATACATACATACATACATACATACATACATACATACATACATACATACATACATACATACATACATACATACATATATTGGTTGCTGAAGCGTCATGTGATGTAGGCTGAAAGGTTCAGGCTACCGATTCCTGCATGCATGACAAACCCTGGATAGGCCCCTCCTCACGGTATTGACCGGACTTCACTTGTGGAGTTGGCGTATCCTGGGCAGCACTCAGCTGGCTAAAGCCTAATGGGACCGCGGACTGGCGATTATAAAAATCCCACACATCCCTGGCTCGTAAGTGCCTAACAAGTGGGCAGTCCAGACTCCCAATCCGACCATAACTTGGGTGCAACCTGTGGCGGATCCCATCGTCTTCATTCTTGTGTTGCCATGGAACTAGATCCTCCCAGGCCAAGCAGTGTGGACCAGCGTCGCGACCTGATCACCACTTTAATCAAGGCTTTAGCAAATAGCTCCAAGAGTTTTTTTTCTATCTCTTGGAATGGATCCTCGGACACGAGAGACGCCAACGACGAGGAGATATATATATATATATATATATATATATATATATATATATATATATATATATATGAGAGAAGAGAACAGTTTGCAATAATCTATACACTATAATCTCATCAGCAGAACAGTGCTTGGTAAATTCACTGAGACAGAAACCGACCCGCCATGCAGTACAGGTTGTGAAGTACTCAACTTAAAGGCTACTAATTGTAGGCTAAGCAAAAAGATGAGTTTTAAGTTTGGATATAAAGGACTCACCAGACTCTGATTGTCTGACAGCAGCAGGCAGGTTATTCCACAAGAACAGGGCCCGATAGGAAAAGGCCCTGCCACCAGCTGACTTCTTTTTAATTTTGGGTACACACAGGAGCCCTGTATTTTGAGAGCAAGGAGCTCAATGTATAGTTTAAGGAGATCAAACATATAAGGTGGGACAAGCCCATTTAGGATTTTATAAGTCAGCAGAAGCACCTTCATGTCCGAGCTTCAGGCAGCCATACCAATATGTACCCTGGCTTTGCCAACTGAGGGAAGCTAAGCAGGTATGGGCTTGACTAGTCCTTGGATGGAAGATTTTCTGGGAAAACCGAGTTGCTGATGGGAGTGGTGTTGGTTGGCCGGTAGGGGATAGTCTTCCCTCTGGTCCTAATTTAAAAAAAAATTAAAAAAGCAAAAATTCCAATGACCCAGTGCAGTGATGGGGACACTGTGCAGTAGAAATGCCATTCTTCGGATGGGACGTTAAACGAGTTCCTGACTCTCTGTGGTCATTAAAGATCCCATGGCATTTATCGCAAAGAGTAGGGGATTACCCAGTGTCCTGGCAAAATTCCAAAACATGGCTGTCTCCATCTGGCCATCTAATTGTCCCCCCATGTAATTATCTCTGATTCCTATCTCTTCACCTCAAGCTGATGTGTGGTGAGCATTCTGGTGCAAAATGACTGCTGTGCATCAGCCAGGTGGGTGCTACACATTGGTGTTGTTTGAAGCGAGTTACCCCCATCAATGTGAAGTGCTTTGGGTGTCTAAAAAAGTGCTATAAATGTAATGACTATTATTTTTAATATTATTATTATTGTTATTATTATTATGGCTAGGAAGCCAATGAAGGGAGGCAAGAATTGGTGTAATATGGTCAAATTTTCTAGTTTTAATTAGGACTCTAGCTGCAGCATTCTGAACCATCTGAAGACTTTTAGTACTAGAATGTGGCAGACTTGAAAACAGAACATTACAGTAATCAAGTCTGGATGAAACAAATGCATGTATTAGAGCCTCTGCATCAGCCATGGACAGGAAAGACCTAATTTTAGCTATATTACGCAAGTGAAAAAAAGAAAGTCTTGGTGATTTCTTTAATGTACTTATCAAAGGAAAGTCCAAGATCAAATGTAACACCAAGATTTTTGGCTGCCACACTTTGTGAAATCACAGAGTTGTTGATTGTTATCGTTACTTGATCAAATTGGTGTCTGTGTCTAGCCGGGCCAATGACCACCATCTTGGTTTTATCTGAATTTAAAAGCAGAAAGTTTAGTGACATCCAATTTTTCACAGCAGCCAAGCAGGCCTCTAAATTAGTCTTTGAGTATGATCATCAGCCCTTATAGGCACATACAGCTGAGTATCATCAGCATAGTAATGGAAATTTATTCTATAACTGCATATAATTTGGCCAAGAGGTGAAATATAAAGAGAGAAAGGTAGAGGGCCAAGAACTGAGCCCTGTGGTACACCATATTTAACTTCAGAGAATTTTGATGTAATATTACTATAGCAGACACAATGTGTTCTTCCGGATAAGTAGGACTTAAGCCAAGAGAGAGCTAAGACAGTGACACCAAAATTACAATTTAATCTGTCTAATAGTATACAGTGATCAAGGGTTCCAAAGGCTGCACTGAGGTCCAGTAGTAGAAGCACAGAAGGGGGATCAGAGTCCATAGCTAGTAAAAGATCATTCACCACTCTGGCCAGCCCAGTTTCAGTGGAGTGACAGGCCCTGAAAGCCGATTGAAAAGGTTCATATAGATGGTTTTCTTCTACTATATGGGTTGAAAGTTGTTGATACATAACTCTCTGTAACACTTTAGAAAAGAATTGAAGATTAGACACTGGTCAATAGTTATCAAGAGACCCTGGATCGAGGTGCAGTTTTTTAAGTAGAGATTTAACCATAGCGTGTGATCCCAGGATTCAGTTCTATAAGACACAACAGAGCTAACAATCAAAATGGTGGAGGGTGTGCTACTTTTTTCAAAGATGGGTTGTGTAACGTGCATGGATAAGTAGACACGCTGGCCGCTGGCTCGCGGGTCTGACCCTTTAGTCGAGCGGTTAGCGATGCCTCCTGCGGTGCGGGCGATACGAGTTCGCTTCCCGGCCGCGGCAGGTCCTGTGGTTGCGTTGTTCCCCGAATTCGCTACATTGGTGTCAGAAGTGGGATGGAGCGACCGTAAAGCCATCGGAAGCGTATGTGCCCTGAGGCGTGAAGAAGCTGATATGCTTAAGCGCGGGGACGCGCTTCCCGAAGGAGGGGGGTAGAGAACCAGTGTAACGTGCATGGATAAGAAGACACGCTGGCCGCTGGCTCGCGGGTCTGACCCTTTAGTCTAGCGGTTAGCGATGTCTCCTGCGGTGCGGGCGATACGGGTTCGCGTCCCGGCCGCGGCACTTCCTGTGGTTGCGTTGTCCCCCGAATTCGCTACATTGGTGTCAGAAGTGGGATGGAGCGACCGTAAGGCCATCGGAAGCGTATGTGCCCTGAGGCGTGAAGAAGTTGATATGCTTAAGCGCGGGGACGCGCTTCCCGAAGGAGGGGGGTAGTGTAACGTGCATGGATAAGTAGACACGCTGGCTCGCGGGTCTGACCCTTTAGTCGAGCGGTTAGCGATGCCTCCTGCGCAGGGGCGTAACCACGGGTGGGCCTGGCCTGTCACTGGCCCACCCATTTCAAGCCCAGGCCCACCCAATCACGCTGGCTTACAAGCACGTAGGCCGGCCCCTTTTACGTACGTAGAACTGCAAAATCTGAGCGCGCATACCATCACGCTCTGTATTTTTCACTGCTGCTAACTAGCCAATAGCCAACAGTTAGCCATAACTTATGGAATGGCGAAACAAAGTTCAATCTTCCGCTTTTTTAAAAAGCCACGGATGGAGAGGAGGAAAGCACACCTGCTCCAGCACCGACTCAGCCGCCCAATGAGAGTGAGATACCGCCGGAGAGAACGACAGAGGAGGCTACAGCTTCTCCGTTGCAGGCAGCTTCTCCTCCCCCCTCTGACGACGGTGAGACGATTCCCTTGACCATGCCACCGTCAGATTTGTCTGCTGTGGATGAGCCACCCACGCAGCCTGAATTAGTGTTCCCCGCAACCAACATTTCAGGAAAATTACGTTCTTTTTCCCATAAGTGGTATGAAGAATTTAAGTGGCTTGAATACAGCTCAGCAAGGAACGCTGTTTTCTGTAAAATGTGTAGGCATTTCCCCGAGCCCCATATGGAAAACACGTTTTTTCGAAGCGGGTTTGTAGATTGGAAGCACCTCCGCCAGGCATGCTCGAAACATCAGGCTAGCAAACCCCATTGTATTGCACTTGGTAAATTTGAGGGTTCGGAATGGACCGTTTTCATTCAGGCACTGCGTCGTAAAGTGGAGAGGGGTCCGTGTTACCCATCCTTCATTGAAGTGCTGGACAGCTGCAACTCTGACGTTTTCCCAAACATTAACAGACTGTTAAGGGCAATGATCACCATTCCCCTGACTTCATGTACTGTTGAAAGACTCTTCTCCACTACAGGCCGTATCAAAACATGTCTAAGCTCTTCCATGCTAACTGCACGCCAATCTATCCCTGTTGTCCTTTGAAAGGGAACTTACTGACTCTTTGGACTATGATGAAATAATCTCGATCTTCAACGCTCGCCCTCGGCGTCTACACATTGTGCTGTAAAACATGTACTATAGGCCTATAGCTTACATGTTGTATCATGATCTTTTAGACCGAGTCGGGCTGTTTTCCTCAGTGATGTTTAAATGGTTGTGCAGAGCCTGTCGAGAATGACTGGGGTGGTATTTGTTTAAGTGGGTTTTTATTAAAGTTTTAGTATGTTTCTTGGTCGCGTACTAAAAACCTGTGTTATGTGTTTACTGCTGTAATGTGTTCGAATTTGCGTCTTGTTTGAAGGATTATTGCTGGAAAATTTTGGCCCACCCATTTTCACTCAGGCCCACCTACAAAAATATTCCTGGTTACGCCACTGCTCCTGCGGTGCGGGCGACACGGGTTCGCTTCCCGGCCGCGGCAGTTCCTGTGGTTGCGTTGTCCCCCGTTGGCCTAGGAAGGTTCCTATCGTAGTTGAAATTTGCAGCCCAAGGAAAGAAGGAAATATTAAGTTAATTTTTATAATCCATGGAGAAATCCAACCAATGAAATGTTCAAGGAAATAGCAGGGGCTGTATATAGAAAGGAAATATGGTATGGACATTTTAATGCACACAGAAGCTTATGGGGTAGCAATCATACAGACAGTAATGGAAACATAGTGGAAGAAATGTTGGATGAAAGATCATTGGTCTGCCGTAATGATGGACAAGGTACGAGAGTAGATGTGAACAGGGGCTTGGTATCATGCTTGGATCTCACAATGGTATCAGATTGTTTGGTGAATGTTATGTAAATAATGATTCAACTATAGGGAATGATCATTACCCAGTTCTAACTATAGTAAACACAAATGTGTGTAGGTGTAGCCCTGTCTAAAATCTGACATTTCAGACAAATATATATGACTTAATAAAGTTTAAAAAAAGTATTTCATTAAAATCAGTTAAGATGAATGTTTAATACAATTCATCTGAATTAAAAAAAAAGAAAAGCAATATAGGCTGATAACTGTCATTGTGTTACGTTCATTGTAGTGTCAATAAAGTTAATTGAGATTTAAATAGTTTGTTTGGCTATACAAATCAAGGGAACACGTGGACAGTTCACAAACTAACTTTTGGCGGTATTTGGTTGTCTGTCGTGATATTTAGTTGCATTGGTTGTTGCCAACTTAAAAGCCAATCAGAATGGCGGAGAGGTGGAAAACTCAAGTTGAACCCGTAGGTCCGATTCAGGGGGTGAGTCAGACGACAAGCAGACCGCTGTGTGAAGGACGTACTGAAAACACCCAGAGAGAGAGAGAGCGGAGCGTAATGTACTTTACCCGGTGAATGCAGAGTTTTCCAATGTGTAAAGGACGTGTACAATATGCCGAAGGTAAATATCTCGGTGTATGTGTTTTGTATCACTCTGTAACGATGCTATATCTGAGTAAAGAATTGTCATGCTAGTCGCGATTAGCGTATTAGCCTATTAGCCTGTGTTTCCTGTAGTAGCATCTCATGTTACTGTGTGTTAGCATATATTGACGTGTAAACTAGTAATAAGACACGTTAGTCCCTAGCTAACGGGCCTGACCATTTAGCCGAGTGGTTAGTGATGTCGCCTTGTGGTGCAGTACACCCTGTATCGAATCCCGCACCGGGCAAGAAAATAACCGGTTACAGATGTTAGCAACCCGCTAAAACTTAACTGAACTCAGGATGAAAAGTAATGAGTTTCATGACGAGTACAGTGACTGAGAAAAAACTGTCATGTACACTCATTAGACCGAGAGGATCAAGAAGTACTCATTGGACCTTAAAGACAAGTAGATGTCTTCCACTCAGCTTTTCCCTTCATCCGGACATGTTGACGATTTCCCGCCTGTGTTTCACTCGTGGTTTTTATCGCATTGACTCGCTTCATTCGTCAGCCATCACCCTGGTTCCAACTCACGGTCTGTGAGTAACAATCATAGACATATAAAGAGTAGACGCCGCATTGGCTGTTGGGGCGCGAGAAATACGGCCGCCATCTTGGACCGGTCATCATACGAGTTGCCTAGCAGCAGAATACACGACTGAGAAAGATGCCAGAACACTGTTCAGCATATTCCTGCTCCAATCGACGGACTGTCGAAAACAGGGCTCGGGGGATTACTTTTCACAAGTAAGATTGAACATCACTATTGGTTGTATTTTGTGAATATAATATTACTGTACTGTATTTATGTCCAACTGCAACCCAGCCACTGAGGATGCACAAGCCAGTGCATCCTTAGTGCACAAATGGGGAGGGTTGCGTCAGGAAGGGCATCCGGCGTAAAATCTTTGCCAAATCAAATATGCGGATCATAAATAAGACTTACATACCGGATCGGTCGAGGCCCGGGTTACCAACGACCGCCACCAGTACTGTTAACCAGCAGGGTGTCGGTGGAAACTATGCTACTGTTGGGCGAAGGAGAAGGAGAGGGGGAAAGCATGTCCAGAGGCAGCTAGAGAGGAGGAAGGGTAGGCATGTGGAGGTGAGAGTTGGAACTTTGAATGTTGGCACTATGATTGGTAAAGGGAGAGAGCTGGCTGACATGATGGAAAGAAGAAAGGTAGGCATACTGTGTGTGCAAGAGACCAGGTGGAAGGGGAGTAAGGCCAGGAGTATCGGAGGTGGGTTCAAACTCTTCTGCCATGGTGTGAATGGGAGGAGTAATGGGGTAGGGGTAATTCTGAAGGAAGAGTATGTCAAGAGCGTGCTGGAGGTGAAGAGAGTGTCAGACAGAGTGATGAGTATGAAGCTGGAAATTGAAGGTTTATTGCTGAATGTTATCAGCGCATATGCCCCGCAAGTTGGGTGTGAGATGGATTAAAAAGAAGAATTCTGGAGTGAGTTGGACGACATGGTGGAGAGGGTACCCAAGGAGGAGAGAGTGGTGATTGGAGCGGACTTCAATGGCCATGTTGGTGAAGGGAACAGAGGTGATGATGAGGTGATGGGAAGGTATGGAGTCAAGGAGAGAAATGTGGAAGGACAGATGGTGGTTGATTTTGCGAAAAGGATGGAAATGGCTGTGGTGAATACATATTTCAAGAAGAGGGAGGAACACAGGGTGACGTACAAGAGTGGAGGAAAGTGCACACAGGTGGACTATATCTTATGTAGAAGGCGCCATCTAAAAGGGATTGGAGACTGCAAGGTGGTGACAGGGGAGAACGTAGCTAGGCAGCATCGGATGGTGGTCTGTAGGATGACTTTGGAGACCAAGAAGAGGAAGCGAGTGAAGACACAGCCGAAGATCAAATGGTGGAAGTTGAAGAAGGAAGACTGTTGTGTGGAGTTCAGGCAGGAGTTAAGACAGGCACTGGGTGGTAGTGAAGAGTTGCCAGATGGCTGGGCAAGCACTGCAGAAATAGTGAGGGAGATGACTAGGAAGCTACTTGGTGTGTCATCAAGCCAGAGGAAGGAAGAAAAGGATACTTGGTGGTGGAATGAGTAAGTACAGCAAAGTATACAGAGGAAAAGGTTGGCAAAGAAGAAGTGGGATAGTCAGAGAGATGAAGAAAGTAGACAGGAGTACAAGGAGATGCAGCGTAAAGCAAAGAGAGAGGTGGCAAAGGCAAAGGAAAAGGCGTATGGTGAGTTGTATGACAGATTAGACACTAAGGAAGGAGAAAAGGACTTGCACCGATTGGCTAGACAGAGAGACCAAGCTGCAAAGGATGTGCAGCAAGTTAGGGCGATCAAGGATAGAGATGGAAATGTGCTGACAAGCGAGGACAGTGTGCTAAGAAGGTGGAAGGAGTACTTTGAGGGGCTGATGAATGAAGAAAATGAGAGAGAGAGAAGGTTGGATGATGTAGGGATAGTGAATCAGGAAGTTCAGTGGATTAACAAGGAGGAAGTGAGGGCAGCTATGAAGAGGATGAAGAGTGGAAAGGCAGTTGGTCCAGATGACATACCTGTGGAGGCATGGAGATGTTTAGGAGAGATGGCAGTGGAGTTTTTAACTAGATTGTTCAACACAATCCTGGAAAGTGAGAGGATGCCTGAGGAGTGGAGAAGAAGCATACTGGTACCGATTTTCAAGAACAAGGGCGATGTGCAGAACTGTAATAACTACAGAGGTATAAAGTTGATCAGCCACAGCATGAAGATTTGGGAAAGAGTAATAGAAGCTAGGTTAAGAGGAGAGGTGATCAGCGAGCAGCATTATGGTTTCATGCCACGAAAGAGCACCACAGATGTGATGTTTGCTTTGAGAATGTTGATTGAGAAGTATAGAGAAGGCCAGAAAGAGTTGCATTGTGTCTTTGTAGATTTAGAGAAAGCTTATGACAGAGTGCCGAGAGAGGAGGTGTGGTATTGTATGAGGAAGTCAGGAGTTGCAGAGAAGTATGTAGGAGTGGTGCAGGATACGTATGCGGGAAGTGTGACAATGGTGAGGTGTGCGGTTGGAATGACAGATGGGTTCAAGGTGGAGGTGGGATTACATCAAGGATCGGCTCTGAGCCCTTTCTTGTTTGCAATGGTGATGAACAGGTTGACGGACAAGATCAGGCAGGGGGACGATGATGTTCGCGGATGACATTGTGATCTTTAGCGAGAGTAGGGTGCAGGTTGAGGAGAGCCTGGAGAGGTGGAGGTATGCACTGGAGAGAAGAGGAATGAAAGTCAGTTGGAGCAAGACGGAATACCTATGCGTGAATGAGAGAGAGGACAGTGGAATGGTTAGGATGCAAGGAGTGGAGGTGACAAAGGCATTTGAGTTTAAATACTTGGGGTCAACTGTCCAAAGTAACGGGGAGTGCAGTAGAGAGGTGAAAAAGAGAGTGCAGGCAGGTTGGAGTGGGTGGAGAAGTGTGTCAGGAGTGATTTGTGACAGAAGGGTATCAGCAAGAGTTAAAGGGAACGTTTACAAGATGGTTGTGAGACCAGCTATGTTATATGGTTTGGAGACAGTGGCACTGAGAAAAAGACAGGAGGCGGAGCTGGAGGTGGCAGAGTTGAAGATGCTAAGATTTTCACTGGGAGTAACGAAGAAGGACAACATTAGGAACGATTATATTAGAGGGACCGCTCAGGTTGGATGGTTTGGAGACAAAGCAAGAGAGGCAAGATTGAGGTGGCTTGGACCTGTGTGGAGGAGAGATGCTGAGTATATTGGGAGAAGAATGCTGAATATGGAGCTGCCAGGGAAGAGGAGAAGAGGAAGGCCAAAGAGGAGGTTTATGGATGTGGTGAGGGAAGACATGCAGGTGGCTGGTGTGACAGAGGAAGACGCAGAAGACAGGAAGAAATGGAAACGGATGATCTGCTGTGGCGACCCCTAACGGGAGCAGCCGAAAGTAGTAGTAGTAGATTTATGTGCAACTGCGAAATCGTAGCCAGCTAGGTAGGCTATGCTCAGTGCCGGTGTTCACCCGGCTATGAACTGAGACTTTATAAGTCATATTCCATAACGCTGACTTTACAACTGACAAAAGAATGCTATTGTACAAATAAAACAATATTAACGTTACTGGTATTATATTGGCCAGCGAATTTTACACAGGTGGCACAGGCTGTATTATTCACATGTAATCCATCCTAACAACAGTAAAATAGGGGAGAACCGGGCCCAAAGTAACACGCCGCGAAATTAGCACAGAGCTTTTTTCGAAGGAAACAAAACAGGACGTGATGCAATTAAGTCAGTGTGTGTGTTTATAAGACCTCTCCCTTCTCCCAAAAAATTGGCGCGATACGCAGTTATTTAAAAAAGTTATAGTGCGAAAGCTGTCCTGTGATGTGTGCCGTGCGAGACTTGTCAGAGATGCTGTGCCATCATCATTTGACGAGAGCTGCCCGCCGCCTTCTAGCCCTGAAACACAACGGCGGGCGGCCTAGTGATTCCATCACGAGGCACAGTGAAGGTTTGATTTCATTATCTTGTTTTAAAAAATATTTTAATCTTTGTATATTAAAGTTGCTTTGTTCTTTGTTCTTATTTTCTCTGTTCTGTAAAGTGTCTTTGCGCACTATGTAAAGCGCTATATAAATATAATGTATTATTATTATTATAAGGTGCTGAGAGCTGCAGAGAGGGTGATTCACCAAGCTGCAACAAAGCAAACTCCAAAGCTGTCTACAGTCACCCACATCGTCCGAGAGGAGATTGGCACGGAGGATGTTTTTCTGCTTGGGGAACACATTGAGGAGACACAGTTTGGCATCGACAACCACCACTACAACTTGTTGTCTTTGGTTGTGTCTGTGTTTCTCAAGATAAGGTTGCACCACATTGCAAAACTCACCTCTCTTGACCTGCAGAAAGGGAGCACGAGAAAGAAACTCTGCAAAACAGTTCTCTTTCAAGGGTTTTAGGGGTTTCATGTCAAACTTTAATTAGCAACTTTTATTTTTTCCCCTACATTGTTATGCTACATTGTTTATATATTTATCTCTCTTTAAAATATATATGTATATCTGTATTTATTATTACATCATACTATTGGATATAATTACGATATTATTACAGTATTATACCACTTTATTATACACACACACACACACACACACACACACACACACACACAAACACTGTATACGTCCTACCCTCACATGTAAATATTTTGTGTTGTCAGTATTTACGTTTGTCCATTGTGTGTAGTGTACTGGTCACCTATGTAAGCAACTTTGTACATGTGTAAATATGGTTTGGGGCGGGGATTTATATATATTTTCATTTTCTCTTATATATAACATATATTGTTGTTATATATACTGTAGATATAATGTGTTCATATATTGTTTATATATTTATATAGCCTAATCATATATTGTTTCTTCAACTTATTAAAATAGCTGACTTTACTGCCACTATCTGCTTCTGCCTCTCTATCATATTTTAGCGTGTGTGTGTGTATATATATATTTATAGAGTGTTTTGCTAAATACCGTATTGTTCCGAATATAAGACGACCCTGATTATAAGACGACCCCCCCCTTTTTCAAGACTCATTTTTGGAAAAATACTTTTTGAAGAGCAAATATTAGTTTTATAAAGAAAAACATTATATTTGAAAATAATGATAATAAAAACACATTGAATAAAACAAGGTAGTCTGTTTAACAGCTTTTAAATAAAATTATGTTTTCAATATATTTTAGATGAAATTGTCACATTTGAATAAAAAATGTAAATACATTTGTAAATGAATGACTTATGGTATTTAAATGGCATACAAATGAAAATAAACTGTAGACTATTGAGACTATCCATCTCATAGTGAAAAAATAACCATTTCAACATTTCAATAACTGCATTAACCATCGAAGTGGTCTAATTTTAGAACGGTCTTGAAACAAATCTGACTGAGTGAGAATGTATATTGACATTCAAAAGTCTAGACCTCGAATGTAAGACGACCCCCACTTTTTCATACGTATTTCCAGGGTAAAAACCCCGTCTTATATTCAGAACAATACGGTAGCTACCTATTATACATCACATACATCATATATCAGAATATTCTATTACTGTTAAGCCAACTATGAATATTAAAATACGTCAAACCATGTGTCCTGTATCATAGCTACATGTATGACGTTTTCAGCAACAAAAAAGGCGTGGAAATCAGTTTGGTATTCAGCGAGTTATGATTGATTAACTGCGTTGACAGTTCATTGCGCCTGCCAAACACATTACACTGAGTGGAGCGGGCGACCGGTCCAAGATGGCGGCCCCACGGCTCGTCAGCGCCAATAGGCAGTAGCGGTCGATGCGGCGTCTACTCTTTATATGTCTATGGTAACAATAACCAATGCACGTGCTATTTTATTTTGCTGCTTGACGTAGTCAAGTGAAACAGCCGTTTGTTAAAAGTACCCAGGGCCCCGCCCATCGTACTACAAACCCCAGTTATACAGTGAAAACTATATAGCTACGTGGGACGGGTGTTAATATACTAGAAGGAAGTACAGTTCTCCCAGTCAGTTTTACCAAAGCACCAGGTGGTGAAATTCAAGATATGTTGGAAGGAGTCAGCACGCTTGGTAACACTAGAAGGAAGCATAGAGGAATGCTCAACTCAAGTTACAGAGCATATTCTAAATGCAGCAAATTTGTGTATATGAAAGAGAACAACACAGTGTTCTGTTTGAAAGTGGTGCCTTGGTGGAACGAGGAATGCAGCAGAGCTGTAAAAGAACGAAACCGGGCATTCAGAGCTTTGAAGAAAAACATGTCACAACAGAATGTTACAGAGTACCAAAGGAAAAGGCTATTGGCTCGTAGGATAAGTAAACACACAAAAAAGAGGACATGGAGAGAAGTCTGTTCCACCGTTGGCAGAGGAATAAAGTTAGGGGATGTCTGGTCCATGTTCAAGCAAATCAGTGGGAGAAAGAAGTCGGTTAAAAACCCAGCATTGGTTGATGGGGAGAGGCTGGCAGTGTTTGAGAAAGGTTGGTAGGGCATTTGCTGCAGAACATAGTGGTGAGCACCTTGTTGATTTCCACAGGCAGTAGAAAGAGCATGTACTCGGAGAGAATGAGAACGTGAGGGAAAGAGAGAGGATGAGATGTCAACTCTGGATATAGACTTTACAATGTCAGAACTTAAAATAGCCTTACAAGATATGGGATATACAGCCCCAGGACAAGACCAGTTATGCTATGCCATGTTCCGGCAGCTGCCAGTGGAAACATTGAAGTTAGTGCTGAGAACTTTTAATAAAATCTGGAGGGAGGGAATGCTGCCGAGTTGTTGGAAAAGGGCAGTCATATTACGATTCATCAAGCCAGGGAAGGATCCTGGCAATCCTGGTAATTATAGGCCCATAGCGTTGACATATCATGTATGTAAATGGATGGGGAAGATAATAGTTCGTAGGCTATCACATGTACTGGAACAAAGAGGGTTCCCAGAAGTAAAGATAGACATGAGTATCCTGGAAAAGAAAAGAGAATGGCGAATGAATGAAGTGGGAATTAAAACAAGTGTATACCTGAGTAATAGTTATCACAGTTGTATCAAAATCTACACAGATAGTTCCAAGAGCAAACAGGAATGTGTGGGAATTGGTGTGTATGTCACTGAGTTTAAAATATCTATTTCCAAAAGAATATCTGACCAGTTATCAGTATATACAGCAGAAGTAGTGGCAGTCATTATTGGGTTACAGTGGGGTGAAGAGGTCAGACCTGATAGGGTGGTGATATGTACAGACCCAACAGCAGTCTTGGAGAGTATACAGTCAACAAAAACTGTCAGAGAAGACTTGATCATTGAAATTTACCATAATTTACTAGGACTACACAGAGGTGGTATAGACGTACAGCTCTGTTGGGTACCAGCACGTGAGGAACTGAAAGGGAACGAGTGTGCAGATAAATTAACAAAAGCGGCATTCTAAAAAGAAATAACAGTATCAGTTCCACTTGGAAAAGGAGAAGGAAAAGCAGTGATTAAGAGGAAAGGAATGGAGCTATGGCAGAAAAGGTGGGATGAAGACCAGAAAGGAAGGGGGTATTACAAAATACAAAAATCTGTCATAACAAAGAATTATAAAGAAAGGAACAGAAGGGAGGAGATCATCGTAACAAGACTAAGATTGGATCACACAGGACTAAATGGCACTTTGTTTATAATGGAGAAAAGGGACAGTGATAAGTGTTAGAACTGTGGCGTTAAAGACAACGCTGAACATGGAATATTACATTGTAACATGTAAGAAGTAGAAAGAGAAAGGTTACACGATAAAGTCCGAGAGGCTGGACGGGAGTGGAAACTGATGGGGATGCTGGGAAGAGAAGGAGAGGGAGAGGGGATTAAAATCACAAGGAAGGCACTCTATTTTTTTTTAAGTGACACAAGGTTAACGGGTAGAATTTAATAGGGTAAAATGACATGATGTTACACACTCTTGTACAGTAGGTGGCGGTATGCATCTTAAAGTTGATTGCGATCCACCGGTAAACCGAGAGAAGAAGTAGTAAATTTTCAAAATGAGTTGATCACTGCCGACCTGACTGGTCTGGAACCTGGAACGTAGAGTGGAACAAGTAGAAAAAAACTGTTAACCAGGATGAGCTGGAATCGTACATGAGCGGTATGTAACGAAAACGTGTGATACTGCGTTGAATTTGCCACCAGAGGAAGTGAATGATAAACACGTTGTTGGGCTTGCAGAGTTGGGCTTGCAGACTTGTATAGAGAGTGCTGAGGGGGCCTTTGTAAGATCCAGGTTGAAATGGCTGGAACATGGAGAGAAAATGTCAGCTTTATTTTTTTTAATTAGGAAAGCAAAGAGAAAAATAAAATATTTTGTTACAGCTAAATATTAATGGGTCTTTGTTAAGTCAACATCTTGATGAATTTGATCCTATAAGTAAGGAGGACTGTTTATCACGTGAAACTCCAGTATGAGAAGGTGAAATGGAGGAGGGCATCCATTCACTCAAAAACAATCGTCTGGTAATGATGGTATCGCTGCTGAATTTTACAAATCATTCTCTGATTTACTCCCACCATTTCCTTATGAGGTATATTCAAAAAGTATCCAGAATTCCTCTCTTTCTACTACAATGACACAAGGAGTAATATGTTTAATCCCCAACCCAAAGAAAGATCTGCTTCTGCTGGACAATTGGAGACCAAAAACGTTACTCAATAATGATTATGAAGTGTTTGCTATTATTTTAGCTAAAAGATTCAAGCAGGTCTCAAACTCAATAATTGATGAAAATCAAGTCTGGATTTATGAGCGGTAGACATTAACAATGATATTGGATTGGTCATAGACAATTGTGATCTAATTCTAGAAAAAAGTGTCATATTTTGCCAGGACTTCTGCAAAGCATTTGACTGCGTAAAACATCCTTTGATTTGTTTATTGTCTAGAAAGCTTTTGTTTTGGGACATATTTTTGTAACGCTATGAAAATTGTCTGTGTTAATGGTAATAACTCAGTTAAACTAAAACGTGTGACAACTCAAAGATTTTCTCTAAAGTGAGGGGTGAAACAAGGTTGCCCTGTTTCTGTTTTTTTGTTTGTTGTCCTTTTCCTCCTGGTGGCTCAGGTTTTTTGCCATTATATTAAATCCAGTAGGTTAGAAGGTTCTGTTGCTGATCATAATCTTATAAGTCAGTTGGCAGATGATACATTATTATTTCTTAAAAATGCCTCTCAGGTAGAATCACCTATAAAGATTATTGATTTTCTTTCTTTATTTTTTTTGACTAAATCAATAATCAAGATTACTGATTATTGATTTACTCGAGCTTCAAGTTTAGGAATGATAGAGGGACCGCTCAGGTTGTGCGGTTTGGAGCCAAAGCCAGAGAGGCAAGGTTGAGATGGCTTGGACATATAGGTGGAGGAGAGATGCTGGGGTTGCTTCACTGAAGCCATAAAAATCAATAAGGCTGTCCATACTCTTTTTCATAGGGAGTTTACCACTTCTCCATAGGTGGCAGCTTACTGGTCCCAGTTTGATCAGAATATTCCATGGAAAAAAGTTGGACAAAAAAGTTGGACGTCTCACAAACAAATATGATTTACAGGTGCTGGAAAAAAATAAAAATAAAACAACAGCAAGAAAAACTGACGCCAAGCAGGAATCGAGTCCTTTCAATAGTCGCCGCAGTCGTTTTAGCTCGGTTTGTTGAATCCATCGCATTTGGGTCACAGACGCTAACAGTCTGTGTTTAGTGCCAGCAAAGATTGTGCAGCAAATAAATTACAAGTTACTGCTGGGTCACATTGTGATATGATCAACCTGTGGTGGACACGTATTGGGGACAGAATTCAACCCAGGAACTAAGGGTTAAGTCATGGTTGCCCTGGCAGGTTAACGCAGGGTTAAGTTATGGTTGTCCAGCCAGTTTTCTGGTTATTCTTGCCACCTCCGCTCAGTCGAGCTGTGGGTTTTGTTTGTCTCGCTGATTTACCGTGGATTAAAGAAAGTTGCCTACACGGCTAAAGTGTGAACCTACGGTCTTCTCCGTTACTTCGGCTCTACACTGGTGACCCCGACGTCGGTTTTCGGATAAGTTTTCTGAAACCACACACATTATGGCTACGAACGCCGTTGCAATTAAACTGCCGGAGTTTTGGGAGTCTTCCGCGGCTACATGGTTCGCGCAGGCTGAGGCGCAGTTCGCGCTCAGAGACATAACAGCAGACGAGACCAGGTACTACTACGTAGTGGCAGCGCTGGGGTGCGCTACGGCTTCCAGGATAAGCGGTTTCATAACCAACCCACCGGCCGATGGTAAATACGCCGCACTTAAACATCTCCTCCTTGACACTTTTGAACTGTCAGCAACGGAGAGAGCACGTCGCCTCTTCGCAATTCAGGGCTTGGGAGATGGCAAACCATCGGAGCTAATGAGCAGGATGTTAAACCTACTGGGTCAAGAAAAGCCATGTTTCCTGTTTATGGAGCTGTTTCTGCGCAACATGCCGCCCCACGTCCAGACTGCGCTCGCTAACTCCACCATCACTGATCCCCGTGAGCTGGCAAAGGAGGCTGACCGATTCTTCGTCGCTACACAACGTTCCTCCCATGCCGGGGTGCTGGCTCCTACCTTCACTGGCCCCCCGCCGACATCGCGGGCGTGGCCCGACGGTGGCGCCACAGCATCAGACCGCTACAAGCCCTCTGGACTCTGTATGTACCACGCTCGATTTGGTGCGAAAGCTAAACGGTGCCGTTCCCCCTGCAACTACAGGCCGACGGGAAACGAGAGGGCCAACACTCAGTAGTGGCCATGAGTGTTGGCGATACGAGCAGGCTACTCTTCATCCTCGACACCATCTCCGGTCGGCGATTTCTTTGTGACACGGGCGCACAGAGAAGCGTGCTCCCTGCTACTGACGTCGACATCATGGGCGGGGAGCGGGGTCCCCAGTTGGCGACGGCTGACGGCAGCCCTATCCACACCTACGGCGTGCGGTCTGTAGAACTGTGTTTTGGTGGACAACGTTTCACGTGGGAGTTCGTCATGGCCAATGTAACGCTTCCCCTCCTCGGAGCTGATTTTTTGTGCGCTTACGGTTTGCTAGTGGACATTCAGAACAGCCGTCTGGTCGATGCCTTAACCTTCTCCTCCTTCGCATGTACGCGGAGGGAAGCGGCCTATGCAGGTCTAGCCAACTCTCTCTCAGAGGCAGACAAGTTCACCCGCCTCCTCGCTGAGTTCCCTGACCTCACCCAGCCTACCTTCTCTGCACCCACCGCTAAGCATGGGGTGGAGCATCACATTGCTACGAAGGGGCCCCCGGTCTACGCCAGAGCCAGGCGTCTCGACCCCGCCAAACTCGCCATTGCCAAATCTGAGTTCGAGCACCTGGAACGCATGGGGATCATCCGCCGCTCTGACAGCCCGTGGGCGTCCCCACTCCACATCGTCGCTAAGCCTGATGGAGGTTGGCGCCCATGCGGGGACTACCGCCGACTAAATGACGCCACCACGCCTGACCGCTATCCTGTCCCGCATATCCAGGACTTTTCTGCAAACCTGTCTGGCAAATGCGTCTTCTCAAAAGTCGACCTGGTCCGTGGTTATCATCAAGTTCCCGTGCACCCCTCAGACATCCCCAAGACAGCGGTGACAACCCCATTCGGCCTATTTGAATTCCTACGAATGCCATTTGGACTCAAAAACGCGGCCCAGTCCTTTCAGCGGCTGATGGATTCAGTGCTCCGTGGCCTTCCTTTCATCTTCGTCTATTTGGACGACATACTCATCGCCAGCGCCTCCGAGGAAGAACACCTGTCCCATCTTCATGCCCTCTTCACACGCCTCAGCCAGCATGGGCTGATCGTCAACCCGGCGAAGTGCCGGTTCGGGCTGACAGCCATTGATTTCCTCGGGCACCGCATCACTGGGGACGGGGCAGTCCCCCTGCCCTCAAAGGTGGAAGCGGTGGCGGCCTTTCCGCGCCCCCAAACAGCTCGTGCGCTCAGGGAGTTCATCGGGATGGTGACATTCTACCACCGCTTCATTCCTCGAGCCGCCTTTATCATCCGGCCGCTGTACGAGGCGCTGAAAGGCATGTCCCCCAACCAGGCGGTCGACTGGACAGCAGAGCGGGACCGTGCGTTCACCGAGACTAAAGCTGCGCTCTCCCAGGCTACCCTGCTAGCGCATCCTTCACCTACAGCGCCTATTTCCATAACCACGGATGCATCGGACTATGCTGTTGGTGCGGTTCACGAACAGTGGGGGGGGGGGGCTTGGCAGCCTTTGGCCTTTTTCAGTCGCCAGCTTACACCCCGAGAGCGCAAGTATAGTACTTTTGACAGGGAACTCCTCGGTCTCTGGCTCGCCGTCCGGCATTTCCGTTTCCTGCTAGAGGGCCGCGAGTTTACTGCGTACGTGGACCACAAGCCCCTCACGTTTGCCATGTCCAAGACGGCCGAGCCATGGTCCGCTCGCCAGCAGCGACAACTCTCCTACATTTCGGAATTCACTACCGACATCCAGCACGTCGCTGGTAAGTCTAACCAGGTAGCTGACTGCCTGTCTAGGGCAGTGATTGGAGCGGTCCACCTAGGCCTTGACTATGCACAGATGGCTGCTGACCAGGCCACGGACCCGAGCATCCTCCGTCTCCGGGCCTCCGACACGGGGCTCCGCCTGCAGGACGTTCCTTTCAGCGACACAGGTGTCACCCTCCTGTGTGACGTCTCCACAGGACAGCCCAGGCCCATCGTCCCGCACAGCTGGAGACGCCCCGTATTTGAAGCTGTGCACGGCCTCTCTCATCCAGGCGGTAAGCCATCCGTGCGCCTGACCTCTGCTAAGTTTGTGTGGGAGGGACTTAAGAGAGACGTGAAAGCGTGGGCCGACTCGTGTGTTGCCTGTCAGCGGGCTAAGATACACCGCCACATTAAGGCGCCCCTGGAACGCTTCGCAGTGCCGGAGAGACGATTTGACCATGTCCATGTCGACCTGGTTGGTCCCCTACCCCCCTCCCATGGGTTCACCTACCTCTTCACTGTGGTGGACAGGACTACGCGCTGGCCTGAAGCTGTTCCCCTGGCATCCACGACGTCTGCTGATGTGGCCCGGGCTTTTATTGGGTCGTGGGTCTCACGTTTCGGTACGCCTTCCGACCTTTCATCTGACCGTGGGCCACAGTTTACCTCAGAGCTATGGAATGCTGTGGGTGAGGCTCTGGGCGTCAAGCTTCATCGCACTACCGCCTACCACCCTCAGGCGAACGGCCTATGTGAGCGCTTCCACCGGTCCATGAAGGCTGCGCTTCGGGCTACTCTCAAGGACTGCAACTGGGTTGACAAGCTCCCATGGGTCATGCTGGGCCTGCGGACCGCCCCGAAGGAAGACCTACAAGCCTCCTCTGCGGAGCTGGTGTACGGCACGCCGCTGCGAGTCCCAGGCGATTTCATGCCCAATGCAACGCGTCCCTGGTCAGCTGTGGACCAACGAGCCTCCTTGCTGGACGGGGTCAGAGCTTTCACACCCGTCCCTACCGCCCAACACGGCGCTCCGGTGTCCCAGGTGCCCCCAGGTCTGCAGTCAGCGGACTACGTGTTCATCCGTCACGACGCACACCGCCCCCCTCTGCAACCCCCTTATGACGGCCCCTTCCGCGTCCTGGAACGGGGAACTAAGCACCTGGTGGTGGATTTTGGGGGCACGGCCGAGCATGTTTCAGTGGACCGAGTTAAACCCGCACACCTGGACTTGACGCAGCCGTTGGAGTTAGCCCAACCTCCTCGTCGCGGTCGTCCCCCGGCTCCGCCTCCTCCCCCCGTGGAGGCCCGAGCTGCCTCTTCTGCTCCTCAGGCCGACCTCCACAGGCCCGCGTCAATGCCTCCCACAGACACTCCGGCCCCTGTTATCCGGAGCCGCCGCGGACGGCCTGTCGTCCACCCGCGCCTGCCTGACTTCGATTACTAGGGCGAATTCTGGGGGGGCTCATGTGGTGGACACGTATTGGGGACAGAATTCAACCCAGGAACTAAGGGTTAAATCATGGTTGCCCTGGCAGGTTAACGCAGGGTTAAGTTATGGTTGTCCAGCCAGTTTTCTGGTTATTCTTGCCACCTCCGCTCAGTCGAGCTGTGGGTTTTGTTTGTCTCGCTGATTTACCGTGGATTAAAGAAAGTTGCCTACACGGCTAAAGTGTGAACCTACGGTCTTCTCCGTTACTTCGGCTCTACAAACCTATATTTCTGACATTGTCAGACTTTTGTCCAAGGTGGTTGGTCACAAGACCGTAATATCGGCCGTTTTTGAACCTGTCTCACAATGAGACCGGACAAATCGCACATGCTTTAGGAAGAAAGTAAAAATTCAGGTAAAGTTGATTTTGTAAATTTACGAATATCTTCAGTTTGACTGAACTTGCAAAAAAAAAAAAAAAAAAAAAAAAAACAAATACATAAAACTGTCACAGCCCCTCGCCCTTGACACCTGCTCACCTCTCCTTCACCCTGGCACACCTGCTGGCCATCAAGCAATCACCCCCTCTCCCTTGACACCTGCTCACCCCTCCTTCACCCCGGCACACCTGATGGCCATCAAGCAATCGCCCTCACCCTTAAGAAGCCTCCACTGTGGACCAGACTTCAGCCTGCCAGTCACCCTGCCACTGAGCCAACTCCTGCTCTACCCCTGGGATCGGCCACTTCAATAAATACTTGATTTCTTCCCTTACCTGGTTGTCCCGTCTGCTTTTGGGTTTTTCCAGATACGTGACAAAAACGTAATATTTCTGTTTTTTTCAGCTTGAACTGAGCGATATTATCCAGTTTAAACTTGAACGTACTTGTTTAAAAATGAACCTGTGTAAATCCAGTTTAAAAATGAACGTACTTGGATAAATGACGCTATATCGCCATCTGCTGGCAAGGCGTGCGCGTGACGTGTACGCGCACATGCATGCGTGCACGCACGTGCGTCTTTGCACATCTGCAGTACAGTTTCGGATCTGCGTGTAAGCGAACACGCGAACACGCACGCGCATGTTCGCGCATGCACAGTTCTGTGTAGATTGGAATAGTAATCATAACAAAATTTAGATATATCATTTGCATTACCAGTAAGAGACCCATTAATATTCAGTATGTTGCACTGCTCTGGACTGGGGGAAATGGCATTTCCTTTCACTTCATGTGCGCAAATACATGAGGTGAAATGACAAAGTGTTGCTGATTCTCTGTATACTTTGCTGTACTTCTCATTCTACCATCAAGTCTCCTTGTCTTCCTTCCTTTGTCCTGATGACACACCAAGTACCTTCCTAGCTGTCCCCCTCACTATTTCTGCAGTGGTTGCCCTACCATCCGGCAACTCTTCACTACCAGTGCCTGTTTTAACTCCTCCCTGAACTCCACACAGCAGTCTTTCTGCTTCAACTTTCACCATTTGATCCTTGGCCTTTGCCTTCACTCTCTCCCTGGTTAATAAATACAAAAAATAAAAGTGGTTGATCAATACCGTTTATGTGTACAATGTGCAAAGTTACATTTTTTTTAAATTTTGTAATGAGCACAAACTTGTTTCGACGTTAAGTTGGGGAAAACAGATGAAGAGAAAAAAAGTAGAAAAAAACAGAAAAAAAACAGAAGTAGGTTGTGGTAGAAACAGCAATTTTTTAACCATTATTTCATATGATCTTCATATTTCCAAGGAAACAATAGACTATAGATTTCCAGCTGGGAACGCATTCCTGTAAGATTTTTTTTTTCAATTGATATTTTTGTCAGACAAACCACACGATGCAATAGCTTTACTTTAGACTTCCAGTAGGGGGAACATTTTTCAGTCAGAGCCTGATGGAGGTGACAGAAATTCTTCTTTCCAATAGAATCCTATAGGATTCTATTGGAAAATCAGAAAATCTTATCAGAGTATTTTGACTAATATTATGTGCCATGGTGTAGTTTTACAACAAAAGAAGGTGTTAATTTACGACCAGATAAATTCTGCGACACGAGCGTGAAGTCTAAGCAGAGAATGTCAGTGATTATCATTATCACTATAATTTTTAAAAAGAGAAACGCGTATGGGACACTGGGCAAGTAAGAGACTATACTGTAGCGTGCACGGATGTCAGATATTTAGTCGAGCGGTTAGCGATGTCTCTCGCGGTGCGAGAGATACGGGTTCGCGTCCTGGCTGCGGTGGTTCTTGTGGTTGCCCCCCCCCCGATTTTGCCACATTGGTGTCAGAAGTGGGATGGAGAGACCGTGAGGCCATCGGAAGCGCGTGTGCCCAGAGGCGTGAGGGCATACGGAGCGCGCTTCCCGAAGGAGGGGGGTAGTGTGGCGGGCACGGATGAGTAGACCCGTTAGCTGATCCTTTTGTCGACTGGTTAACGTTATCGCCTGTGGTGCAGGAGACACGGGTTCGTCGTTGTGGCGACGGTTCCCTGGCTGCCCCCCCCCCCCCCGAATTCGCTGCAATACCCTGTCCAGTAAAAATGCAAAGCGGGGTGCCTGGTCAGTCTATTTCCGACTGATTTGAATGCAATGGCTGCAAGAACTGGTGGCAAGGGAAGAAAAAAGAACAGGTCAGTTATGCCGGTGAATGGACACGAACTACTACTACTACTTTCGGCTGCTCTCGTTAGGGGTCGCCACAGCGGATCATCCGTTTCCATTTCTTCCTGTCTTCTGCGTCTTCCTCTGTCACACCGGCCACCTGCATGTCTTCCCTCACCACATCCACAAACCTCCTCTTTGGCCTTCCTCTTTTCCCCTTTCCTGGCAGCTCCATATTCAGTGTCCTCCCAATATAACCAGCATCTCTCTTCCACACATGTCCAAGCCATCTCAATCTTGCCTCTCTTGCTTTGTCTCCAAACCGTCCAACCTGAGCGGTCCCTCTAATATAATCCTTCCTAATCCTGTCCTTCTTCGTTACTCCCAGTGAAAATCTTAGCATCTTCAACTCTGCCACCTCCAGCTCCACCTCCTGTCTTTTCGTCAGTGCCACTGTCTCCAAACCATATAACATAGCTGGTCTCACAACCATCTTGTAAACCTTCCCTTTAGCTCTTGCTGGTACCCTTCTGTCGCAAATCACTCCTGACACTCTTCTCCACCCACTCCAACCTGCCTGCACTCTCTTCTTTACCTCTCTACTGCACTCCCGTTACTTTGGATAGTTGACCCCAAGTATTTAAACTCAAATGCCTTTGTCACCTCCACTCCTTGCATCCTGACCATTCCACTGTCCTCCCTCTCATTCACGCATAGGTATTCCGTCTTGCTCCTACTGACTTTCCTTCCTCTTCTCTCCAGTGCATACCTCCACCTCTCCAGGCTCTCCTCAACCTGCACCCTACTCTCGCTAAAGATCACAATTTCATCCTCGAACATCATTGTCCATGAAGACTCCTGCCTGATCTTGTCTGTCAACCTGTCCATCACCATTGCAAACAAGAAAGGGCTCAGAGCCGATCCTTGATGTAATCCCACCTCCAACTTGAACCCATCTGTCATTCCAACCACACACCTCACCATTGTCACACTTCCCTCATACATATCCTGCACCACTCCTACGTACTTCTCTGCAACTCCTGACTTCCACATACAATACCACACCTCCTCTCTCGGCACCCTGTCGTATGCTTTCTCTAAATCTACAAAGACACAATGCAACTCTTTCTGGCCTTCTCTATACTTCTCAATCAACATTCTCAAAGCAAACATCACATCTGTGGTGCTCTTTTGTGGCATGAAACCATACTGCTGCTCGCTGATCATCACCTGTCCTCTTAACCTAGCTTCTATTACTCTTTCCCAAATCTTCATGCTGTGGCTGGTCAACTTTATACCTCTGTAGTTGCTACAGTTCTGCACATCGCCCTTGTTCTTGAAAATCGGTACCAGTATGCTTCTTCTCTACTCTTCAGGCATCCTCTCACTTTCCAGGATTGTGTTAAACAATCTAGTTAAAAACTCCACTGCCATCTCTCCTAAACATCTCCATGCCTCCACAGGTGTGTCATCAGGACCAACTGCCTTTCCACTCTTCATCCTCTTCATAGCTGCCCTCACTTCCTCCTTGTTAATCCACTGAACTTCCTGATTCACTATCCCTACATCATCCAACCTTCTCTCTCTCTCATTGTCTTCATTCATCAGCCCCTCAAAGTACTCCTTCCACCTTCTTAGCACACTGTCCTCGCTTGTCAGCACATTTCCATCTCTATCCTTGATCGCCCTAACTTGCTGCACATCCTTTGCAGCTCGGTCCCTCTGTCTAGCCAACCTGTACAAGTCCTTTTCTCCTTCCTTGGTGTCTAACCTGTCATACAACTCACCATACGCCTTTTCCTTTGCCTTTGCCACCCCTCTCTTTGCTTTACGCTGCATCTCCTTGTACTCCTGTTTACTTTCTTCATCTCTCTGACTATCCCACTTCTTCTTTGCCAACCTTTTCCTCTGTATACTTTGCTGTACTTACTCATTCCACCACCAAGTATCCTTTTCTTCCTTCCTCTGGCTTGATGACACACCAAGTAGCTTCCTAGTCATCTCCCTCACTATTTCTGCAGTGCTTGCCCAGCCATCTGGCAACTCTTCACTACCACCCAGTGCCTGTCTTAACTCCTGCCTGAACTCCACACAACAGTCTTCCTTCTTCAACTTCCACCATTTGATCTTCGGCTGTGTCTTCACTCGCTTCCTCTTCTTGGTCTCCAAAGTCATCCTACAGACCACCATCCGATGCTGCCTAGCTACGTTCTCCCCTGTCACCACCTTGCAGTCTCCAATCCCTTTTAGATGGCGCCTTCTACATAAGATATAGTCCACCTGTGTGCACTTTCCTCCACTCTTGTACGTCACCCTGTGTTCCTCCCTCTTCTTGAAATATGTATTCACCACAGCCATTTCCATCCTTTTCGCAAAATCAACCACCATCTGTCCTTCCACATTTCTCTCCTTGACTCCATACCTTCCCATCACCTCATCATCACCTCTGTTCCCTTCACCAACATGTCCATTGAAGTCTGCTCCAATCACCACTCTCTCCTCCTTGGGTACCCTCTCCACCACGTCGTCCAACTCACTCGAGAATTCTTCTTTTTCGTCCATCTCACACCCAACTTGCGGGACATATGCGCTGATAACATTCAGCAATACACCTTCGATTTCCAGCTTCATACTCGTCACTCTGTCTGACACTCCACCTCCAGCATGCTCTTGACATACTCTTCCTTCAGAATTACCCCTACCCCATTTCTCCTCCCATTCGCGCCATGGTAGAAGAGTTTCACCTCCGACACTCCTGGCCTTACTCCCCTTCCACCTGGTCTCTTGCACACACAGTATGCCTACCTTTCTTCTTTCCATCATGTCAGCCAGCTCTCTCCCTTTACTAGTCATAGTGCCAACATTCAAAGTTCCGACTCTCACCTCCACACGCCTACCCTTCCTCCTCTCTAGCTGCCTCTGGACATGCCTTCCCCCTCTCTTTGTCCTTCGCCCAACAGTAGGGTTGGGCCCCTAAAGGGTCATATCGGTACTACTCTTAACGGTACTGCTTATCGGTTCGGTACTTTAATGGTACTCTTATCGGTACCGTACACTTGTCCTCTCGAATGAAGAGATGGTGCACTTTGGCAAGGTGCTCTGAAAGATTGCTGGTGTTGCCACCCTTGCATGCAAAATGCTTATCACTATTGTGGCAACGGGCCGTTTCATTTGTCAGCTCTAGTGAAATAAAGCTAAACTTTAGGACGTTTTGCTCTCTCCGCCATCACGTCACACGGAGCCTCCTAGCGTCGCAAGCACGTGCGCCTGTGTTTATCTGTTTGTGTGTCACTCACTGCCCAGAGCCCCGCCTCTCTGCCCTCAGCGCACTCACTCACTCACTCACACACACACACACACACACACACACACACACACACACACACACACACACAGCTTGCAGGCATGCAGTCACGTTGAGAGACAGACCTCTCGTCCTTTCTGGGAGAATAGCGGACATACAGCCTAATATACAAAGCGCATATTTGACACTACGTAGTATCACAACTGTGGCAACGGGCTGTTTCATTGTCGGCTCTAGTGAAATAGAGCCAAACTTTTGACCATTTTCTCTCCGCCATCGCTTCTCTGTCACTGGAGCCCTTCGTGCGACCTGCGCGCGCGCGCGCGTGTACTATGTGTAACTGCCCCCGCCCCAGCTGTAGGCAAGCAGAGTGAGTCGCGTTTAAACAGACGATCGTAAGTTGTGGGAGAGTAGTGAAAATATATAATATGCAAAGCGGATATTTGGTGGAGTTGGTGAGATGAGATAAATGTGCAAGATAAGTGCAAGATTGCTTTTATCTAGTGAGAAAAAATACGAAAAAAGCGACTGCTGTTAGAAGACTAGACTAATACTTTATGTCTATCTCTGCGCAGATGAAGTGGATTATTAAACCGTTATAAAGAATCGTACTGACTACCGAACTTCTGCTGGAGGGAAAAAATGCAGCCTCCGTTTATTCGGTAGTTTTGGGAGAAGAAGAAAATGAACAGCGTCTCAGTGACGTAATCAATCACGCATGCAAGCGCAACACCGCCCACTTGTGGACAAAGTCGTAAACAAAATAATAGTACACAGTAACACAGTCATACAAATACACTGGTGTTATATCTCAACACTCCCACTTATGAATCATGAGCTTACTGTATACCTTTTCATATTTATAGAACAAAATAAAAAAAAAAACTTGGTATAACCCATACCACTCACATTTCACACACCAAACATTGCCTTAGCAAATGTCTTCAGTTTTACCTTGGATGCGGGCTTCGTCATTACATCCGCAACCATTTCGTCTGTAGGGCAATACACCAATGACATCCTTTCCTGTGACTCCTTGGAGTACACACAATGGTCTGATTGGTTTTGTGTAAAACCATCACCTGTCAAACACTCGTGTAACAGTAAGTTCCAATTGCGGCCAGACTGCTTGAGGCCGTAGATTGACTTCTCTAGTTTACACACTAGTTTTTCTCCCTTCTCAATATAACCCTCAGGTTGTTCCATGTATATGTCATAGTCTATGGGGGCATGAAGATAGGCCGTCTTTACATCCATCTGGTGTAAAATCAAGTCATACTGAGCCGCCTTCTGTAGAAGCACTCGAACACTTGTTAGTTGGCTGTTGGCGAAAATGTCTCCCCATAATCCACCCCAGCTCTCTGGCTATATCCCTTTGCTACAAATCTAGCCTTGTATTTGTCGTGTCCGTCTATATCTGTCTTTATCGCATACACCCACCTTCCTCCCACTGTTTTCTTGCCCTCTGGCAATTTCGTAAGGGTGAATGTTTTGTTGTCTCTTAGAGACTCCATTTCCTCGTCCATTGCCCTGGACCACTTTTCTGATTCTGGCAATTCTATGGCCTCTTTAAAGGTCAGAGGGACACCGCACACTGCCCTGTATGCATAATCTATAGAAGTGAGTGAGCTGTCATCACTGTCGCCCTGACTATAGTCAATCAGGTATCTCGGAGGGTTGCCTTCCCTTTGGGGGTACCTCCACTGGCTGAGGCTTGTGATGTCACCCTTGGGTGCTCCTCGTCATCATCCTCGGGTGCTGACTGTGTACCGTCAGTCTGTACATTTTTCTGTACTCTAGGCTGAGTTGCAGCTGTCTCAACAGACTTTCTCTCTCTTACCCAGTCTTCTGGGTGCAGACCTGGTCTTTGAGTCTCATTTTCACTAGTTGCCTTGTGTATAAACTTAACTAGTCTGTGTTTCTGTACTTTCTCTTGGTCAGGGTAGTAGACTAGGTAGGCCGGGCTGTTCTTGTCGTGTCCTACAAAACGCCCCCTCTCACATCTAGAATCTAACTTTCCCTTGTCCTGCTGGTAAGCATAGCATTCTGTCCCAAACTTTTGCATTCTAGCCATGTTGCACTTTTTTCCTGTCATTGCCGTGTATGGCGTAGTGCCTGTGTGCTTGTTGAAGCATCTGTTCCTGGTGTGGGCTGCCTCCTGTACAGCATAATGCCAGAGGCTCTTTGGTAGACCACTATCTATTAGCATACACCTTGCCATCTCGAATAGTGTGCGTCCTTCTCTCTGCAACGCCATTTTGATGGGGAGAGTATGGGCAGGACGTCTCATGTCTTATTTTGTTCCATCTCAACAGGGTTTGAAACTCCTTGCCTGTAAACTCAGTTCCATTATCGGACCTTATGCATTTCACTGTCCCATAGGGAGCTACATCTGCCAGAAATTTCTCGGTCGCTTGCACTGTGTCACTCTTTGTTTTTAAGAAATAAACACACACAGCCCCTGTGCACACATCTGTAAATGATTGCATGTACCTGAAACCATTAATGGACTTGTTTGCCACAGGACCGGCTAAATCAGTGTTTACCAACTCCAGTGGTGTCTTGGCTTTGTCTATAGATTTCCTGTTCCTGTTTTGGGTAAACTTCCCTTCTATGCATACTGCACACTCTTTGTCAGGTTTACACACTTTACCCTTTATATGCATACCATCAGTGATATCCTGTAGCTTTATGATATCGTCATAGTTGCAGTGGCCCATTATCTCATGCCAAGTTTCTATATCATGGCTCACATGGCACTTTTCAACAACATATTCAGTTTGCAAATAGTACATTTTCCCCTGGACAAAGATGTCAAACCTGGTACCATCCGGTGACATCAGGGCATCTCTGCCCTCTTCGAAGAACACACTGGCTCCGTGTGCTGTCGCAGACTTCACAGAGAAGAGCTCTTAGGGGTACGATGGAATATATAGTGCGTTCCGCAGTGTCACTCTACACCGTCGCCCCTCACTGTCGAGCAGACATACCGTAGCATCTCCCCTGCCCTGCACCACACCAAAGGTGCGCTTACCGTCCGCCAGCTCCATGCAGTGTTTCTCTGGCTCGAACGAGCTGTCAAAGCTCTTGAACTTCTTCTTATCATTGACTATGTGGGAAGAAGCCCCACAGTCCACAATCAATCCTGGTTTGAACTGTTGCCGTCGTCCTGGTCCTGCTGAGCTGGTCTCTCCAGCCTGCACTCTGAAGATGTAGTTCTCTTCTTCCGCAGCATTCTCAGGTCCCTGACGTCGACCTGCTCCGTGACCACCACTGCCGCCGCCACCTTGCTCGCGTGCACACCTGGCTCCATCAGCGCAGTCCTTCTTCTTGCACACTTTGTCCGTGTGACCCTTGATCCGGCAGAAGCTGCACCACACGCTGCGTGAACAGTCCGATTTCCGATGGCCTTTGTCACCGCATCGCCAGCACACTGTTTGTTCATCATCTCCCTCACAGCGTTTCACTGGCTTTTTCTTAGGCGCTGCGTGGGCCTTCATCACCCTCTCGGACGTCTCGTCCGATGCTGTAGCATTAGCTACATCTTCTGCCGCCTCAAAGTTTCTCAATTTGGCCTTAAACTGTCCCAATGTCAACTCACTGTCGCCATGTGTCACCATTAGAGTGAATGAATGGCTTATATCTCTCGGGTAACCCCCTCATCACCATGGCCATCATTAGTCCCTCACTCGGTGCTTCTCCCGCCCCTTTGAGAGCCGTAATGATTTGTTCCGCTCGGATAATGTATTCGGTTATTGTCTCATCATCAGCTTTCTTTAGCCCAGTCAATGTTACATACAGTGACAATCCGGGGTCTGCCCTTACCAATGTAATGTTCCCGCAACACCCGTAGACTCTCTCTACCTTTGTTCTTCGTTTCTCTGAAGATCAGTCCCAAGCTTGTGTTGTCCAATAAAGGCGCCAATGCGCAGTAGGCGTCCGCGTTCCGCTCCTCGTCTAGGGCCTGCTCTTCCACTGTCAAAGGTCCCACGGGCTCGGTAAGAATGGTGGTTTTCAGCCCCACACCATGCATGCAACAGAGCATTCGCTCTTCCCACAGTTCATACTCATCGGCCTGTCCGTTGAATGTGGGCCACCTGCTCTTCTTTCGCTCCATCTCCCTAGGTAGCGTTAGCTTAGCTTAGCGTTCCGTTAGCTTCCCGATAGCCTCTCTCGATGCTAACTAGCTTCACACTTGCTAACTTGCTACTCCGTGCTAACCTGCGCGCATCCCGCCATCCGAGGTTATCACACTTCGTGTACTTCTTTTATCAAACTACTAAATAATCCAACGTTATCTGGGCCAATAACCTGTTGGAAGACTAGATTAATACTTTATGTCTATCTCTGCGCAGATGAAGTGGATTATTAAACCGTTATAAAGAATCGTACTGACTACCGAACTTCTGCTGGAGGGAAAAATGCAGCCTCCGTTTATTCGGTAGTTTTGGGAGAAGAAGAAAATGAACAGCGTCTCAGTGACGTAATCAATCCACGCATGCAAGCGCAACACCGCCCACTTGTGGACAAACAAAGTCGTAAACAAAATAATAGTACACAGTAACACATAGTCATACAAATACACTGGTGTTATATATCAACAACTGCTCAAGTGAAGTATCGATAGCAGGACCGTTAAGCTCGCACCTTATCAATACCTCGGTATTTCCAAAAATTAGCCCCGGGGCTATTCAGCCCCGAGTACCGGGGCCCAACCCTACCCAACAGTGGCATAGTTTCCACCGGCACCCTGCTGGTTAACAGTACCGGTGGCGGTCGTTGGTAACCCGGGCCTCGACCGATCCGGTATGGAAATCTTATTTATGATCCGCATATTTGATTTGGCAAAGATTTTACGCCGGATGCCCTTCCAGACGCAACCCTCCCCATTTGTCCGGGCTTTGGACCGGCACTAAGAATGCACTGGCTTGTGCATCTTCACTGGCTGGGTTGGTGAATGGACACGAACGACTCTAAAAAGAGACTCTCTAAAAAGAGTCGTTCGAAAACAACGACTCGTCTACCATCCAGATTGAAGACAAGTGCTTAATGGGAAATCACACTGTGAACAAGTCTCTTGTCTCTGACTCTCTCTCTCTCTCTCTCTCTCTCTCTCTCTCTCTCTCTCTCTCTCTCTCTCTCTCTCTCTCTCACACACACACACACACACACACACACGCACACTTTCCTCTGTTATAGGCTCTGGATAACTATTCTTTCATTGGTCACTTTTTCCTGCTTTTATTAGAAGTCATGTGTTCCTTCCACTTCTGCCCCCTTTCCACAGCTGTCTACAGTCCATGAACAAACTCCTTTCAGGCAATGTTCATGTACGGCAGTTTGACCCCCCCCCCCCCACAAACACACACCCCTTTTTGTACACTTTTTTCTAACTCATTCTCTCACCTCATCTATATGTTTCGCTCTCCCTTCTCGTTCCCCCCGCCCCATTCACTGTGAAGAGTGTTTGGGGGGGGGGGGGGGTCGGGGCGCTCCGTCCGTCATCCTCTTCAGGTTGGGCCTTCCAATAACATAACATGAGGGCCACACTATCCCCTCCCCTCGCCCACTTACAAAGCTTTCAACAAAACTGCTTTCTTTGAACAGGGACAAGAAGCGCCTAACTCGAGGTCGCCTCAAAAGACATTTTCTCCATTATCAGTTCCCTGTGATCCGAAATGGGAAGAGCGAACGTCTGTCTGAAACGGGGATACGTTATCTTGACGTGTTTAACCGGGGTAAGTGGTCGTCTTTACTTGCGTGATGTTGGTCCACCAGCCCAACGACGACAGTGGAGTGGATAAGTCCGCTAGGAATCAAATCAGACGAAACGAACTAAATGTTGGTAAAATGTGGTTTGTTTTCTTTGGCGAAGGGATATCCTCCACCTCGTGGAGGCGGGAATCGTATTTCATCCGGCTTTCATGTGTGCGCACCACACCGTGGACCTCCGGTGGGAGAACGGGAAGAGAGATAAGAGGGGAAAACTTTGTTTTAGGCAACACTTGTTTTAGCTCCGTTTCTCTGCACCTGTTTGAATCCCTGTTCGCCGTTGCCTGACCAGAGTGCCTGTCGGGAGATTGAGTAATACTCGTCTCTGGTGGTTAGTAGAATTTCGTCACAGGCATTTTACCCAAAATGAAGTGTAAAATATTACCCGAGATAGGGCAAAAAAATAAATAAAATAAGATCCTCACCGATTTCCTCAATTAGAATCCCAGTCCAACCAAATGTTTGGTTAACAGTTCTTTCTTTATTTCTTTCTTTGAATTGGGTGTGCAGGCAAGAACACACGGATGAAAACAACATGACACACAGATAGCCAGCTAACTGCACATAGAAACATCCATCATATACATAATCCTGACTTGGTGTTTCAACTGACTGGGGCCCGCTCTTGAGTTATCCGAGGAGGCCTTAAGGCAAATTTAATATTTGTTATTTTTTTGTCCATAAAGAGGGTCAACGTTCATTTCTTTGTTTAATCAAGATTAAACATAAACTAAAACTCCATAATCAGGCTATGGGGAGCGCTTGCTACGCAGCTAACCTTATCTTGTTACCAGTATCCTCGGTTGAATCTGTTGATAAACTAATGAATTGGCAATGCCAATTAAATTATTGCAGTATAGTCTGTAATATAGTGAATTGCATCCACTTACAGTTATGAAAGAGTAGTTATCATGCCCCTGCTAGTCATGCAATGCAAATATTAAGAAAACATTTTGTATGCAAAAAAAAGATGATTTTTTTTTTTGCAGGTCACCAGTGCCCTTTTATTGGCAGCCACTCTGTTTGGTCATGGATACTTTGCCAAGGCTGAAGAGGTAACATACTCTAAAACACAAACGCATAAACACAGAGCCTCATGTATGTATGTATCTAACTGTCAGCCTCTTATCATTCTGTGTGTTTTTGTCAGTCTATCCGACTATCAACCTCTTTGCCAATTTTAGCCAACATACTTTTTTACATACTATATGGAGGGTAATGTAATAAGACCCACATACATTATGTGGGTCAGGGCACAGGGTCGGTGTTTTGCTTCATCCGATGACCAAGAAGGATTTTAGTAATTTTTTTACTCCAGCAGTCATCATCATGGGCATCAAACTAATCTGCCATTGGGTGTTCTGAGTCATCTGTCAAGAAACACCTGTGTATTGGCTGGCACCTTACGAATTCCTGACATTGCATTTCCCAATATCATGTGCAACAGGCTAATGCAGCTTGGGAATAAATGCAGGGTAGTGTTACCTGAAATATGACTTATCCATCTCACAGAACTCTTGCTTCCCGGGGAGGACTGCCAAATTGTAATAATCATGTCATTTACTTTCGGCTGAACAGTTATTATGTTGGAAAATTTTCTCAGTTTCTTCCAACGATACCATCTTTGAATATCACCTGGAGTTACTAAACAGAGTTTGTGTGAAAAGTACAAGGAGTTTCAAGCACTCACTTGGGCGTTAACGATTTCCATATATTCCACTCCAAAAATAATTAAAAACTCCTTTGGGTTTGAAACAGTTGCAATTTCCCGTGTTGTAGCTTCTGTGGACACAAGGCTTTGTGTCTACAGAAGCTACAAGGCCATCCTTCTTTCAATGAACATTAATTAAAAAGTGTAAGGTCAGCTACAGGACAGCACCAATGGGGTTGATAAGGGTTCAATGTATTTTTCTGGGGATGATTTAGCAGGGCGGATGCCTTCAGCTGACTTGAGGTCTTCATTGGGGACTGGGTGAACGACGGGGTCTGTACTCACCACCATGCCACCTTGCTGTCTCCCACCTACTATCCTGTTTCTCTCTTTTTCTTAATTCCCTAGATAGATGAGATGCTCCCGGGAATAACTCAGTTGTATGTGTTTGGAATCACTGCTCTGCTCTTGTCATTCCTTGGCGTTTATGGAGCCTCAAAAGAGAAGAAGTGGGCACTGACAGTGGTGAGTGCAAAAAGCTAAAAATACTTCCTAATTTTTAACCTCGGAGTTTATGTCTTTAGTTACCTGTCACACATGCTCAGTGGTACCCACTTTCTGAAAATGGTTAGTTGTGGACGATCAAAACAAATTATTTTACCTTTGCGAGTATAATAGGTAGACTAAGTCAGTGGCTCACAAAAAAAAACTCAATAAAATTTAGTGTATAAAAATATCTATGGATCAAATTATGTGGAATTTGAAGCTATCAAATAAGGGATTTGGCGGAAATTATTTTTCCTAAAACATAGTGTTGTTTGGGATGAGATGTCATCTGTAATGTGTATTTTGACACCGCTCTAGCATTCCTCGGCCAGGTCTGGCAAAGAGAAAATGTTCTCAGGAAAAGAAAAAACTTGAACTCAGTCGGAGTTCATGGTTAAAATTTAGAAATAGTGCTAATTGGGGTGTCCAGGTAGCGTGACAGTCTATTCTGTTGCCTACCAACACGGGGATCGGCAGTTTGAATCCCTGTGTTAACTCCGGCTTGGTCGCGCGTCCCTACAAACACAATTGGCCGTGTCTGCGGGTGGGAAGCCGGATGTGGGTATGTGTCCTGGTCGCTGCACTAGCGCCTCCTCTGGTCAGTTGGGGCACCTGGTCGAGGGGGAGGGGGAATTGGGGGGGGGGGATAGCGTGATCCTCCCACGTGCTACGTCCCCCTGGTGAAACTCCTCACTGTCAGGTGAAAAGAAGTGGCTGGCGACTCCACATGTATTGGAGGAGACATGTGGTAGTCTGCAGCCCTCTCCGGATCAGCAGAGGGGGTGGAGCAGCGACCGGGATGGCTTGGAAGAGTGGGGTAATTGGCCGGGTACAATTGGGGAGAAAAAAAAGGGGGGAAATTAAAAAAAAAAGAAATGGCGCTAATTGTATTGCATCTTCCTTTCAAATGAATTGATCGCTTCCTCATGTGGAAGAGGAGTTCAGGCGTCGACGACAGAGTAAGCACTTTGGGGGCCACTGGAGGCTTTGCTAAAACCACAGATCTTATGCTGGTTTTCAAAGACTATATTCTGCTATGAATAGGATTATTAAACAATAAACAGTAATCCTGAATCAGAGTAAGAAATTCATACTATCCGTTATGAAATGTTTTAAGTTTCATCGTGGCTGATTAGTTTATTTAATTCCTTTACCATTTAGTAAATAAATAGATTAGTTCTAAATGTCCCTTTGTGTTTGGAGTTTTACATTATCTCACAAATAATAAACACCGAAGTTACAGAAATCAGTTGTGCGTGTATGTATGTTTATACATACGTATGTATATGCATATACGTATATACCAGTCATAGTGCCAACATTCAAAGTTCCGACTCTCACCTCCACACTCCTACCCTTCCTCCTCTCCCTCGGCATCTGGATGTGCCTTCCCCTTCTTCTTTTCCTTCACCCAACAGTAGCATAGTTTCCACCGGCACCCTGCTGGACTAACCTTACCGGTGGCGGTCATTGGTAACCCGGGCCTTGACCGATCTGGTGTGGAAATCTGATTCATGATTCACATATTTATCCGAGCTTGGGACCAGCACTAAGAGTGCACTGGCTTGTACATCCTCAGTGGCTGGGATGTATGTACACTACCGTTCAAAAGTTTGGGATCACCCAAACAATTTCGTGTTTTCCATGAAAAGTCACACTTATTCACCACCATATGTTGTGAAATGAATAGAAAATAGAGTCAAGACATTGACAAGGTTAGAAATAATGATTTGTATTTGAAATAAGATTTTTTTTACATCAAACTTTGCTTTCGTCAAAGAATCCTCCATTTGCAGCAATTACAGCATTGCAGACCTTTGGCATTCTAGCTGTTAATTTGTTGAGGTAATCTGGAGAAATTGCACCCCACGCTTCCAGAAGCAGCTCCCACAAGTTGGATTGGTTGGATGGGCACTTCTTTGAGCAGATTGAGTTTCTGGAGCACCACATTTGTGGGGTCAATTAAACGCTCAAAATGGCCAGAAAAAGAGAACTTTCATCTGAAACTCGACAGTCTATTCTTGTTCTTAGAAATGAAGGCTATTCCATGCGAGAAATTGCTAAGAAATTGAAGATTTCCTACACCGGTGTGTACTACTCCCTTCAGAGGACAGCACAAACAGGCTCTAACAGGTACTATTTAATGAAGATGCCAGTTGGGGACCTGTGAGGCGTCTGTTTCTCAAACTAGAGACTCTAATGTACTTATCTTCTTGCTCAGTTGTGCAACGCGGCCTCCCACTTCTTTTTCTACTCTGGTTAGAGCCTGTTTGTGCTGTCCTCTGAAGGGAGTAGTACACACCGGTGTAGGAAATCTTCAATTTCTTAGCAATTTCTCGCATGGAATAGCCTTCATTTCTAAGAACAAGAATAGACTGTCGAGTTTCAGATGAAAGTTCTCTTTTTCTGGCCATTTTGAGCGTTTAATTGACCCCACAAATGTGATGCTCCAGAAACTCAATCTGCTCAAAGAAGTGCCCATCCAACCAATCCAACTTGTGGGAGCTGCTTCTTGAAGCGTGGGGTGCAATTTCTCCAGATTACCTCAACAAATTAACAGCTAGAATGCCAAAGGTCTGCAATGCTGTAATTGCTGCAAATGGAGGATTCTTTGACGAAAGCAAAGTTTGATGTAAAAAAAATCTTATTTCAAATACAAATCATTATTTCTAACCTTGTCAATGTCTTGACTCTATTTTCTATTCATTTCACAACATATGGTGGTGAATAAGTGTGACTTTTCATGGAAAACACAAAATTGTTTGGGTGATCCCAAACTTTTGAACGGTAGTGTATGTATGTGTGTATATGTGTTTTTGTATGTGTGACTGTGTGTATCTATGTATGCTTGTATGTATGTATGTATGTGTTTAAGTATGTATGTTTGTATATATATATATAATGTGTGTGTGTGTGTGTGTGTGTGTGTGTGTGTGTGTGTGTGTGTGTGTGTGTGTGTGTGTGTGTGTATGGGCAGTTTCAAAAACCCACAAAGCTGTGTATAGTAACATGTATAACACTTTCTATTTCAACATTTATGCATGTGTGTTGCAGTTTGCATCTGGAATGACCCTGATCGGTCTGATATTGTTTGTGGAGACGATGACAGCAATACCGGGACGAAAAGAGGTATGTCACGGCTAACCTTTTTAAAGACGTTGTCTAACTATTTGGTGCTGGGTAATCAATCTCAGGGTAAACCAGAGAGGTAAATTCTTAAATTTGGAGGGAAATATTCCACTTGGCTTCAAATTCCGAGATATTTCACAAAATTTCATTTCCTCGGTCTGAAAGCCGCACATCATCCTGGCTAGCAAGCCTTTAAAATTTACATGGCGTTAATAATTTAGGATAGTCCCCCCAAAAGGTGCTTTTCCCCATGTAAAATAAATAGTTCAGTTTTTAAGAGGTGTATCTCATGTTGAGTGGATCTCAATGGGCATCTTAAAACACAATGGCACACAGTGTTGTTGTTCTTAAAATACTGGAAGCAGGAATTCATAAGCAATGTCGAGCTGTTCTCAGTTGGATAAAACATGTCTCTTCTATACACAAGAATGAAATGTAAGTGTTTATCCTAGGTTGTTCTGTGTAGTTTCCCAGAGAGGGCCAAGCTGAACTGGTCTGTCCCAGTCTGACTCTCAAGCTGTGTGTAGACTTCTCTGTCTTAAGGCTAGCTCCTACAGGAGTGCTTTCCTCGGCTACGCTCTCTATTTTCCCACTGTCTTGGTGTATAATGAAACGACTCAGCATGTTGTGGTTGCAGGCGGTCGACTTGATGAGGCAGGAGCACCTGGCCATGCTGCCGCTGAGTCAAGCTCAGGACTCCAGTAAAGCTGAACTGAGCAACATACAGGCAAATGTAAGTTCCCCTTGTGCGTGTGTGTGTGTGTGTGTGTTTGATCTTTCAGCTCCTCAGCATCTAACTTGCAAAATATGATGACCATATCCTCGTATTTTAAGACTCTCTCATTGTTTTCCATCTCAGCTCGATTGTTGTGGCGTGGAGAACGGTTACGAGGATTGGGGCTACGACATCCCTGAATCCTGTGTCTGCTCAGAAGACTCTACCAATGAATGCGTGAGTTGAAGACGCACTCCTCTGTACACAAGATGGAATGAAAGTGTTGCTCAAAAAACGATATATTCTCCATTAGAAATGTCAACACATTCTGTTGAAAGGATTTTAAAGTCCCATGTCATTGCTTTTATGTAAGCGTCATAGAATCCATAGATATTGCTATCCTATGACATTTGCTTACAAAATGGTATAAATTTGAGAATGGAATTATCCTCATGATCGTCTTTTTCAAGGCATTGATCTATTTATCTGTTTGCTTGTCTGTCTTTTATCTATCTATCTATCTATCTATCTATCTATCTATCTATCTATCTATCTATCTATCTATCTATCTATCTATCTATCTATCTATCTATCTATCTATCTATCTATCTATCTATCTATCTATCTATCTATCTATCTATCTATCTATCTATCTATCTATCTATCTATCTATCTATCTATCTATCTATCTATCTATCAGTATAATCACCAGAGATGCATTTTGGAACAACGTATTCTAATCATTGATTTGCTCATCATTTGCTCATTCATTCTTTCTTCATTAATGTCCCATGTCTGATCTAGGTGCCAGCCCCTATGAACAGCAGTCTGTCTGTAGCGACAACTGGTGAACATATCAAGATTCATAAACAGGTAAAGAAGGAAAAAAAATTCCTTCGATACAGCAAGTCCATAACTTCCATAAATTAATGGGTTTTCTTTGGGGGAGGGATTTTTA
This sequence comes from Lampris incognitus, assembly GCF_029633865.1. Classification (NCBI taxonomy): domain Eukaryota; kingdom Metazoa; phylum Chordata; class Actinopteri; order Lampriformes; family Lampridae; genus Lampris; species Lampris incognitus. The sequence continues at coordinate 17,244,930 of NC_079213.1, read as the reverse complement.
GGTTTGTTTTTTTTTGCATAGGGCCTTGTATGCCTCATTTCTTAAGAAACTAGTTTCATTTCCACAAGGACACATTTCCACAGCATGCGCTAAAGATATATTGACTTGTGGTATTCAGAGGAAATTAGGACTAAAAGTGTTAAAAAATATGACATAAGTTTTCTTATATTTTTTTGTAAATTTGAATACGAAAATGGTGGGATGGAAACTCATTTAATATGCTTTTGATTATCCTGGACATTACACAGGTTCACCTTAAATCCGGACGCACAGATAATAGTTTGTGATGAGATCTTTGCTCAGTGTTAAAGAGTAACTTTGACCTTGACGATTTCAGTGAGTCTTCTGACATCTGCAAATTAAAAACCATCTAAAAGTTGAAAACATGCCATGCTGGGTCTTGGTACTCTGATGTTAGCGTAGCAGGATGAACACAGCTGCAGATAATAGCATTAATAATGGGTCTGTTGGATGTAGGTGTGTCAAAGAACCAGCATTTACAGCACTATTAACAATTGTTAGTGCTGGCTCTGTCTGTCTGTCTGTGTGTCTGTCTGTCTGTCTGCCTGCCTGCCTGTCTTTCTGCCTGTTGTCTGTCTGTCTGTATGTCAGTGCTGATAGGTGTGCTGGTACACCTGGATGAAACAGTCATTATTAATGTTATTATCTGCTGCTGTTTTTATCCCATGTAACGTTTATGATATATTCATGTATTTTTGACTATAGTAGTTTATAGCCGAATTTCACTCTGATTTCTGAATTGTAAACACAAACAAAGATTCAGTAGGCTATACTAAGGTCAGGATTAAATCAGATTGGCATGACGTCACGCAAAGTGGATTCATGCTTACCAAGTTGTTTCACTCACAAACCGCAGCATATTTTTCTTGCTAATGGGCAGTCAGGAGTGGGTGTATGTGCAGACAAATTATAATGTTTGCTTGATTCACATACAGTTAGAAGACCGTGGCGCTTTACCTTCGATTCTTATAGAATTCCCCTACACTGAACACAAACAGAAATGCAACACCTGGCAATTTTCATTGAACATTTGGGGGGGGGGGGTTGATGTACATAGTGCAGCAAATCCTGAACAGAACATGTAATTTGTATGAACTTCCCCTCAAATGAAAGCTGACTTCCACCTGACATGTCCTTTCCAAAGTAAAATGTGCAAAGTGAGTGCAAAGCTAAATTTACCCATTTTCAATGTGAATTCCCATAGATTGTATTTCTTTTTGTGTTCACTATAATTCAGTGATGTATATGAATTGTCACCATGTATAAGGACTCAAGATTGTCCACATTACATGACAGAAATGCCCTGTAGCAATAGAAACATGTTGTAGTTTGTAAATAAAGCAATTTCTGAAACATGAATCTCTTGCATGATATTACGCCACACTGATTGAATCCCGACTTACGTTAAGGTCTATGTTGTTGGGAAAGTGGTCAAAATGACAGGTGGCTTTTAATTGATGCTTTTACATAATTGTAACTGATTACATCAAGGGCGACCTACATCCATTGTATCTTGGCATGGCAATCTGCCAAATTAAATATTGCCCAGGAAACTAGCACGCTTGAAATATTTTTCAATTATTTTAGGAAATATTTGTGGTGCAGTCAATCATTTGATATATATGTTGATTGATTAAACCTTTATCTTGTTATCTGCCTTTCTGTTTCAGCCATGTCTTCCTATTCTGATCATTTTAGTCAAGATGGTCATTGATATCATATTAGCAGTGCTTATGGTACTCACGTTAATCTGGGTAAGTATTCTGTCTGTCTGTCTATCAGTTTTCTGTCTGTTGAAATCTATTTCCCATCTTTATCTTTCTGTCTCTCAACCAATCCTCCTTTCTGTACTGGTCTCTCCTCACAGATTTTTTACAGTGCTCTGTTATAGTGGAGTTTCACTGCCGTGTGCAACATGCCATTTAAATTAGCTTCTCAATTAGTCATCTAAGCATGGTCTCTCCCATCTACCGGAGGCAGATTATGGCTTCTTAGCACAGCCTTTGGTCATAAAAACTGGATGTACGTATAGTCCCTTAGGGTGGATTGTATCATCTATCTATCTATATACATTGCTGTGAAAAAGTATTTGCCCTTGTCGTGGCACTTGTTTTAGCAGACTATCACAGAGGATTCAGACTCAAAGAATTATCACACTTACCTAATGGCACACATCATGCACTTTCCCTCTCTTGTTTTTTTTTTCCCTCCCGCTTTATACTCTTTCTGAGCTACCCCACTGTCAGATTGTCAAGCAGAGTGGCCTCAAGTGTAGCTACAAAGGGGTGGTTTGAGGTCTTATCTATCACACTCCACTCCTGTTCCTGTCTAGTTAATTTCATAAGTAAGTTTTTGTAATTGTCCTCAGAGACACTCTCTTCTGTATTTTGCTTATTTGCTCTGTACTTTTCCACTATGCATTGGTCACAAGTGTTCTCTTTTTACAACCCCCTTCTTGATTTCGTCTATTTTTGCATATTGTCACACTGAATGGTTTCAGGTTGTCATACAAAATGTAATATAAATGGTGACAGGCATGGGCGCAAGTCCATGAATACTGGGATGGCATCCAGCGCTTTACCTGTGGACCCATCCATAGAGTTAGTGGTTTTGTCGGGAAGGGCATCCGACGTAAAATTTTGCCAAATCAGTATGTGGATTGACAAGACCATACCGGATCGGTCAAGGCCCGGGTTAACAACGGCCGCCATTGGTGGCTGTGTCCTCACAAGGTATCGATGGAAACTATAAAATCCACTGTGGTGACCCCTGAAAAACGGAACAAGCCGAAAGAAGAAGATGCAAAATGTAATATAAGACGAGAACCTGAGTAAACGCAAAATACAGTTTTTGAGTTATTATTTCATTTATTGAAGGAACAAAGTTATCCAACACTCATATCACCCATGTGAAAAAGTAATCACCCCCCCCCCCAACTTACTAATTGGTTGTGCCACCTTTAGCAGTGACAACTGCAACCAAACACTCCCTATAATTGTTTGAGATCAGTCTTTCACATCACTGTGGAGGAATTTTGGTCCACTCTTCTTTGCAGAATTGCTGTAATTCAGTGATTCAGCGACATTGGAGGGTTTTTTTGAAAAATTTCCCCCCTTTTTCTCCCCAATTGTATCGAGCCAATTACCCCCCCTCTTCCTAACTGTCCCGGTCACCGCTCCACCCCCTCTGCCAACCGGTGGAGGGCTGCAGACTACCACATGCCTCCTCCGATACATGTGGAGTCACCAGCCACTTCTTTTCACCTGACAGTGAGGAGTTTCACCGGGGGACGTAGTGCATGGGAAGATCACGCTATTCCCCTCAGTTCCCTCTCCCCCTAGAACAGGTGCCCCGACCGACCAGAGGAGGTACTAGTGCAGCGACCAGGACACATACCCACTTCTGGCTTCCCACCCACAGACATGGCAATTGTGTCTGTAGGGACGCCCGACCAAGCCGGAGGTAACACAGGGATTCGAACCGGTGATCCCTATGTTGGTAGGCAACGGAATAGACCGCCGCGCCACCCAGATGCTCCCAACATTGGAGGGTTTTTGAGCATAAACTGCTTGTTTAAGGTCCTGCCACAGCATCTCGATGAGGTTCGAGTCAGGATTTTCACTAGTCCACTCCAAAATCTTAATTTTGTTTCGTTTTAGCATTTCTGAGGTGGACCTAATCTTGTGTTTTGGATAATTATCATGCTGCATAACCCAATTATGCTTCAGCTTGAGATAACAGACTGATGACTGGACATTCACCTTCAGAATGCTCTGGTAGAGAGCAGAATTCATGGTCCCTTCAGCGATGGCAAGTCTTCCAGGCCATGAGGCAGCAAAGCATCCCCACATCACTACACAACCACCACTATATTTGAATGTTGGTATGATGTTCTTATTGTGAAATGCTGTGTTTGCTTTACACCAGACATAACAGATTGGACCTGTGTCTTCCAAAAACTTCCAACTTTGGCTCAGCTGTCCACAGAACATTATCCTAAAAGGCTTGGGGGTCATCAATGTCCTTTTTCACAAACACAAGATGAGCGCTAATGTTTCTCTTAGTTAGCAGCGGTTTACACCTTGCAGCTCTCCCATGAATTCCATTTTTGCCCAATCTCATTGTTATTGTTAAATCATAAACAATGACCTTAGCTGAGGCTAGAGAGGCCTGCCCTTCTATAGATGTTGTATTGGGTTTTTTGAGACATCCTGGATGAGTAGTCACTGCGCCCTTGGAAGAATTTAGGTGGGCTGGCCACTCCTTGGAAGATTCCCCGCTGTTCCAAGTTTTCTCCATTTGGAGACAATGGCTCTCAATGTGGAATCCTAGAGCCTTAGAAATAGCTTTATAACCCTTTCCAGACTGATATATCGCAACAACCTTTTTTTCTCCTCTCTTCCGGAATTTCTTTTGATGGCAGCATAGTGTGCTGCTTGTTGAGACCTTTTCGCCTACTTCACAATGATGGTGAGGTTCTACATAAGTCAAGTCAAGTTTATTTGTGTATCCCAAAATCACAAGGTAGTCCCAAAGGACGTTACAATCAATACAATATACAACAATATACGACGTACAACACCCTCTATCCTTGGACCCTAGACACGAATGAGGATAAACTCCACAAGAAAAGCCTGATCAGGAGAAACATTATGGGTGAAACCTCAGGAAGAGCAACAGAGGAGGGATTCCTCTTCCAGGATGGGCAGACATGCAATAGGTGTCAAATGCACAAAAATAACAGAATTATAATGTAACACTGTAGATTACATGCAGATCAAGGTAATGTAGAATACATACAGTTAATGCATAAAATTTAACAAATTTAAATGTGCCAGATAATAAAATTTTAAAGCAAGTGCAGGGCAATTAGTGACTCTGTTACAATCCAAGATAACATCAAGAACCGCACAGATGCAGCCAAGAGCCGACAGGACCCCACGCCAAAAAAATGTATGGTTATGGGGGCCCTGCAGAGAGAACAGACTTCACATGACCACAAGAGGTGAGGCAGGCTTCCCACACAGCATTCAGCCCTTGGTGTCTCTGCTCTAATTGAATTCCGCGATCAATTAAAATAGATTAATTGGTTAATTGAGTAACTAAGGGGGCAATTACTTTTTCACATAGGGTCAATTGGTGTTGGATGACTTTTTTCCTTGAGTAAATAAAATTATCATTTAAAAACTGATTTTTTTTTTACTGGGGTTCTCTTTGTCTTATATATTACATTTTGTATGATGATTTGAAACAATTAAGGGGGACAAATGTTCAAAAATAGAGGATATCAGGAAGGGGGCAAATACTTTTTCACAGCTATCTAGCTATCTAAATAACTTTTTTCATTTACTCAAACATTTATATATTGCGAAACAGATTGAATTATCTGCTGCACAGCTGAATGAATAGGCTTACATAGAGAGAAACAGCCAATTAAAAATTCACCCTGTGAGAGAGACAAACAAGTTACCAAATCCTTGGGCACAGGATGCAATAAAATGACACTGGCTAGACCCCAAGCATTTACATGTTGGAGTCTTATGTGACTGAGGCTGCATTCACACTGAATCCTGCAATGTGTGAAAAACGCGGGTCCTTCCATTCTTTCCTTTGAATGAGGGTAGTGTGTTTAGGTTGCGGCAGTGTGTACTGCAGGGGGCTCAGCAAAAAAAATGCAGTGGCCATCTGGCAAGAAGTAGAACGAGAATCAGCTTTTGCCCAAACACTACCCGACGTCATGCTGCAGTCGCCAATCACGTAATCTGGCGATCAGACCGAAGACGCCCACGGCCCAATAGGGCATGGTAGCTGTGATGGCCATGTAGTGACACACCCACACCTCCGCACAACCCTGCGGGAAGGTACCGGATTCAGTGTGAACCCAGCCTTACAGGAAATTAGCCAAAAGGTATCCAGTGTCTGCAAACAATGTAACAGGCCAGATGGCTGTTGCATTGCTATTCGTCTGCTAATGGAGAGGGATAGTGGTTGGGCCACTGTGTCCTGTTTCTCCCCTACTCTGTTTCTCTTTCTGCTTTTCACCTGTCTCAATGGATACTGGAAACAGAACGAATGAGTGGACAACCCAGTTTGTTTTTAACTAGATCTGTTTTTAGCTAGCTCTGTCAGCTACCTTTGACACAGTTAACCACCAAATCCCCCTCTCCACACTCACTGGACTTGGTATCTCAGGATCTGCCCTCCGCTGGTTCAATTCCTAACTCTCGAGGAGATCTTTTAGAGTATCTTGGAGGGGAGAAGTGTCCAAATCACACGGCTTATCCATGGGGGTACCTCAAGGGTCAGTGCTCGGTCCCTTCCTTTTCTCAATACACACCTCCTCACCTGGTGCAATTATCCGCTTCCATGGTTTCTCAAACCATTGCTATGCTGATGATACCCTGCTCTTCCTATCATCCCCGACACATGACCTCACAGTCTTGGCACGGACATCGTAATGCCTTGCTGATATCTCTGCATGGATGAAAGAATGCCACCTTCAGCTTAACCTATCTAAGGCTGAGCTCCTTGTCATCCCAGCCAGTCCATCCTTACAAGAACAGATCAATATCCAGCTCGGATCAACCCAACTCATGCCCACACAGTCTGCCCGAAACCCGTGTGTCATGATTGATGACCAACTAACCTTTAAGGTTCACGTGGCGTCAATAACTCGGTCATGCCAATTTGCCCTGTACAACATCAGGAAAATTAGACCCTACCTGTCTGAGCATGCAGCACAACTCCTGGTACAGGCTCTTGTTATATCACACATTGACGACTGTAACTCCTTACTGGCAGGTCTCCCTGCATGCACTTTCAAACCTCTGCAAATGATCCAGAACACGGCAGCGCATCTGGTCTTCAACCAACCCAAAACAGCACATGTCACTCGGTTGTTCATATCCCTCATCTGGCTCCCAGTGGAAGGCTATGAACTCGCTTACAAAACAGCAACTAAAACAGCTTCTACCTACCTGAACTCCCTCATTCAGGTCTACACTCAGTCCCGCTTACTACACTCTGCCAATGAAAGGCACCTGGCACTTCCGCCACAACTGGGCCCTAATTCACTAGCCAGGCTCTTTTCATCTGTAGTTCCCTGGTGGTGGAACGAGTTACTAAACTCCATCCAATCTGCTGAGTCCCTCTCCATCTTTAAGAAGAAGTTAAAGACCCAGCTCTTTCTTGAACATCACACCTGATGGTATTAAAAAAAAAACCCGTTTCTGTATACCTTTGCCTTTGTGCACTGCCTGTTGACACCTATGTCCTATCGGACTTGGACCTAGTTTTTTTTTTACACTTACGTACTTGTGTTGTCGTGTCCTGACTAGATCCTTGCATGTGTTGTATTAACTCTCAGATGTACGCCGCTTTAGATAAAAGTGTCTGCTAAATGAAATCGTAATTGTAAACGTCAATGGTGATCTGACTGGTCAGGACATTGCGTGAGAACATGGATTAATATATTAGCTAGTTGTCCAAATTGGTCTTCAGTGTGAATGCTCACTCTCTTGTATGGCACAGGGCGTATAATGTCGTATCCCGCACGTTAGTAGATGCTTAAGTAGTGTTACTATGCGTGTTGTTTCCCTGTACAATAACCTCTTCATCGTCATCCATAAAATCCTGTGTTGTGGCACGTCATTTCCACCATCAGAAACGCAGCTTAGCTGAGGGATCAAGGTTGTGCTTTTTGAACAGCGTGTTTAGGGTAGATTAGAGTATTAGAAACTCTGCTAGGCTTTTTTTTTTAGTTTTTCCTTCAATTTGACATCACAACACGTCACTTTGCAGACAGAAAAAAATAACTGGATTTCACTGCCGCTCCAGAGATGCAGAAACAATCAGGAACAACTGCAGGTGTTTATCACATGCTATCCCCAGCACAGTTGGACAGAGATAAGGTTGAAATGTTATGAATTTTCCCTTTAAGCCAGCTTGCAGTACATTTATTCAACCACTCATTTTTGAGTCTGTATCTGAAAATGCTGCATTTGGAGGACCATCTGGAGGGCTAGAGGAACACAACCCCACCACTCCAAATAAAATCACACCATGGGGGAGTGTGCAAAATGGAGGGGTAGAGCTGATTGGTAGGGCTGGGGGGTGGGGGGTGTATTGGGACGGGGCCTGAGTTAGCCATAGCCATGTGTTTATTTAGCTATACACGATACAGATCTCTCTTGTTTATCTGGTGTGTTTGCTTGATTGTACATTACTGTATCAGTCAGCCTAACATGTTATCCATCCTTCAAATAGTCAATGCAGTTTGCTGGTAAGACGAAATGGAAAAACACAAAACAACCCGTGCGCAATTCAATTGAAAATGTTTTATAAACACAAATTTTACATCCAAAACTGCCAGGTAAAAATAACCAGGCAAAGTATAAGTGACAGAGGAAAAGAAAAAGTACGGCTTTAGTGTTAAATACAAGAAGCGAACAAAGCATCAGTGCAAGCTGGAAATACACTTCCTCTTTCTCATGGCAGCCCAATACTTGGGCGTCAGATGTCAAGACATCGCTCTCAAAATTGAAATTGTGTTTGCATTAAAACAACTGTATAGTATGTGTTGTACTGAAGTCTTTTGCATGTACAGATGTGTGTGTGTGTGTGTGTGTGTTTGTATATATGTGTGAGTCTGTCAGGCTCATAAAACAGGTTAAACCTTATTTATTTCTCTCTCTCTCTTACCATCTGCCCTAGATTGTGTCAGCTGTACTGAGCATTGCAATTCTGTGCCAGCTGAAACAAAAGGTCGAAGTCCCGCCGGTGGCGTACAGTGCAGAGGCCAAATCAGGGAATTACACCACCCTGAGAGACGCATCAGAAAACGCCTAATTTTGTTAAGCGCTACAAAATGGACAAGGTTACTGCAGCATGACGCCAAACCAAATAATGGAATAGTTACACAAACATAGGATGGATGCAAGAGTACCAGATGAAGGGAGTCACAGATTATTATCTCTTTAAACATTACACTGTTGCCTCGAACAATTTCCAATCTGGACTGAAAGGGTACAGGGACGTTTGTCTCAACAGTTTCATAAGTTTTTGTCTTATGTGAGGTTTTGTTTTTTTGTTTTATGTGGCTTTCATGATATCTGAGTATTTGATAAGGGTCATCAAATCATTATAATGGGCTTCAGTAGGGGGATTTTTTTTTAACATTCATCATTGGAAAGAAACACTTGATTCTGCTTTATGGTCTTATTTTGCAAGCGCAAAATGCTGAGCTATGCATTTTGTGAGGAGGCGATCCATAGCACAAAAGAGACTGGAAGAACAGGGGGAAATAACAGAGTTAACAGTTCTCTGCAGTCTTCTGCAGGAGGTTTTTTGCTGTTGTGTGTGAAACCTAAGCAAGATAATGATGCTTAGGATACTTAAACTGCATGTCGCATTGGAATTTAATTATTACATTATCATAGAAGTCACCTGAATTATGTAGAAGGCACGTCACATCTGGTGTGTATGTTTCACTCTGGCCATGAAGCCATAAGGGGTGGGTTATGATCCTGTAGAGTTCAATAGCGTTTATCTGCTGTGAAATAGGCTTAAAACTCTTAAAACATCTTGATGTGGGAGGCAACAGATAACAAACGTTTGATTTAAGCTGCAAGCAGCAGCAAAGCTTTCATGCCTAGGCCAAAAGCACTGTGTTTTGGCTTCATAAGTTCTACACGTAAGGCTCAGTGAATTTTAAGTCCATCGGGTGAAGCTATGCTGTGTTTGCATACTTCCAAAAAGAGGGGTGGCCCCTGAAAGGGCGCGGTTTGGCCTCGACGCCACATGCCCTGTGCTGTTGAATTGGATGAATTACCACCTCAACGCAGATGAACGGCTTGAAGCTGTTTTTGTGAAGTGTGGACAGGTGGCAAAAATGTCATTGCAGAACAAGTGTTGTATCTATTAGCCAGTTAGTAGGTTTGAAGGTGTGACAGTTTATGAAAGTCAGTGATTTGTTTTGGTTGGGGAAAAAAACTTTGGAAGTGGGAGATAGGGATTATAGATGGAAATAAACGTCCTTGAAGCGAATGGTATTTGGCAATTTCAGCATGTGCAGAAAAAAAGACTGGTTTAGTAAATCAAGAAAATTTAAACAAAATTAATGAAGCATTTCTTCATACTGGGAGTCAGCGTGGGTGTTTGTTTGCAAGCTGTCACTAGCAACCAAGGTCACTTTATACCAGTCATATTTGACAATGTAATGCCACAATATGAGGTATTTGTGTTATGATACATGTCAGTGTGTAAGAGTGAGAATATACGCGTATTCATTTGTGTAAAATATGATGCATTATAGTGATAAATATTATTTTTGTGCAAAGTTCGTTTCATTTCAAATCTGCGTTTCATGCTTGCTGCAAACATGGCTTCATGAAGGACAATTATCAGAAACTTTGGTGTCTTTGAGACAAAGAGGGAACAAGTAATTATAATATACATAGAATATATAGAATACAATACATGACAATGAAGGAGCTCGTCTTCGTTGACATATTAATGTACTATACGTTCAATTGGATAGTCACTTTTGGCAGTAAATACAGGCTAGAGAGAAATATAGCCTAATTAAAGATGCAATTTTACATTGAGCAATCCTCAGTACTTATACGCTTATTCAGGCATCCTCGGTCATGAGACAATCTGCAGATCAAACATACTATGAGTCAATTTCAGATTTAGAAGCATCTATCCAATGATATGCAATGTTTGCATAGGCCTGCCCTGCCGGGAAATTTGTAGTGACTAGTGAATAAATAAAAAGTCTTGTTGCAGGCAAATAACATTTTCTCATGATTCTCTCATGATAATGGCAGTCCATCAGGGTTTGGTGACTAAAGACGCCAGGTATGCTGATGCACAATTTACCATAATGAAATGGAATAATCAGAACAGATGTTCATTAAACACGTCAGATTCTCAAATATTGATTGGATGACAGCAGATATTGCTTTGTTGTGTTTTATCTGGCAGTTAATTAATTCTAATGTCTGTAATATTGAATCCCATATGTGTTTTGCGCGGCACTGTTTTGATAAAAAAATTAAAATAAAACTGATTTGTCAGACACACTTGTTATTACATGCCAGTTCTCATCTGTCAGGATTTATGGACTATTACGAAAAACTTGTCAATTACTCATAAAAAAAACGAGGATGTTTGTTTCCAGTCAGTCATATTTTTATGGATTTTGCTCATTTCCTCAGATACATACCCCTTACTTTTTGTGATAAGTGTCATGGGATCTTTGACGACCACAATGAGTCAGGACCTCGGTTTAACGTGTCATCTGAAGGACAGCATCTCCTACAGCACTGCACTGTGGCACATGTTGTTTAATGCTGCTTTTGTTGCAGTCTGTTGGGACACCTCGGTGTGATAATGCACTTTAAATTAACTCTGATTTGACTTGACTTGACCAGAGTTAAGACTGCCTCTACTGGCCCACCAACAACACTTCCAGCAGCAACTCATTTTCCCAGGAGGTCTCCCATCCAAGTACCTGCCAGGCCAAAACCTGCTTAGCTTCCATCATGGAACAGGGCCAGGGTACATATTGGTATGGCTGCTAGCTTTGACATGTTTTTGGCCAACTCATTGGTCTACCTGTTTCAACTACTACTACTACTTTCGGCTGCTCCCGTTAGGGGTCGCCACAGCGGATCATCCGTTTCCATTTCTTCCTGTCTTCTGCGTCTTCCTCTGTCACACCAGCCACCTGCATGTCTTCCCTCACCACATCCATAAACCTCCTCTTTGGCCTTCCTCTTCTCCTCTTCCCTGGCAGCTCCATATTCAGGGTCTACCTGTTTCAACTACATAACTTAATCGAGTCAGGTGCAATTAAACCAGAACTAAATGCAGTCCAATGTTACATTTGCACTGCATAGTCGGTTGACCTGAAATTGTAACAAAGGTGTAGGATAATTAGTGACAGTGAATGAGAACACACTGTAACATGCATCCGCAGCTTATTTCTCCGCACGCAGGCCTACTAATGTTAACCAAGCAAACATACATCCCAATAGTAGGCTAACTTCAGACCAACCTTATCCTCAGATTATACAGCACGGCATTATTCATGAAAAAAGTGCTTATCAACCCAACCTGAACGCTGTCAAGTAAATTGCTGTAACTGTCCGAATCAGTCTTTCTTTTGTTTCCGCATACCCAAGGAAGATGGGACTTAATTTCAAAGTCAAGCGTGCTGATCAGTGAATGAGCTTATGCGATAATATCTAAGATGCTTGTTAAGTTCTGCAAAAAGCCATAAGAACAGCAGGCTGGGGATAACATTTGTGGCAAAGGAGGTAAAACGTTTGCAGACAAACTGTTGGTGTGAAGTCAAATGGCTATATGATAGGGGTAGGGCCCAAACCATTTTGAGGCCCTAAACAGAATCTGAGTTTCAGATACATTTCTGAAGAAATAATCAAGCTGGGCAGGACCTTTCAGAGTCTGGTATCCTTTACAATGTAGTTCTTTTTACATCCTCCTACTTCCCTACCGGGTCAAGAGAGGGACACTCCAAAGAGGTGACAGCATCTGTTTGGACTGTATTATTTGGTGTCGGTTTTAAGACAAATGATCTGTTGTTCTTCCTTCGTTTTCCAAATGTGTTCTGTTCCCATTTTCATCATACTCTTCTTCCCCTCTCCACCTCTTCATCATCTGTATTTTCTCTTTCCTTATCATCCCCCTCCTCACTTTTTACAGTGACCTCGTCATCAACTTTTGTCAGCCTCTTCCTCTCCCACGGGTCCCCCTACCTCCTACCTTTCTTCCACACCTTTATTCTTACCCTGACCTCCTCTTCCTCCTTCTTCTGTTCCTCACCCCACCCCTCTGCCTCTTCATGTGTTGTCATTATTGTAACAATGTTGTTATTGTTGTAATAATGTCATGCTCAGCGACAGGACTACATTTCCCAAGTTCCCATAGCTGTCAAGAGGCGGGACTACTCACACACCCCAGAGCAGGTAGGGTGGGACTCTATTGTTTCAACAGGTGCTGCAGAACAGGTGGAGAGAGAGATAGTGAGTGTGTGTGTGTGTGTGTGTGTGTGAGAGAGAGAGAGAGAGAGAGAGAGAGAGAGAGAGAGAGAGAGAGAGAGAGAGAGAGAGAGAGAGAGAGAGAGAGAGAGAGTGAGTGCAGGAAAATCCCTGACATGAACAAAAGGAGTGAAAGCAGCAGGCGGATGAGACTTCTGAGGAGAGAAAAACCTTATTCAGCAACAGAGACAACCAGGTGGTTTCCGTCAAGTAAGAACCACTCTTCCTTATCTTTCGCTCTTTCTTTCTTTGGAGCTCACCTGGGCCTTCCTTCACTTGAGGACAAATCATTATGGGATGTGTATTCATGCTTTATGTTGCCGTGGGTGATGAAGCAGGTCAGCACCTGAGAGGGAGCTGAAAGGAGCTGCAGTTACAGAGCAGAGCAGATTCAGAAGAGAGAGAGAGAGAGAGAGAGAGAGAAAGGCCATGCTTTCTGAAGACAAAAGACCATAGAACAAAATTGTAAATAGAAGAGATTTCCTTCTTTCCAACTGAAAAGAACTGCATTTGTTAATCTTTCAAAAGTTTTTGACCACCTTTGACATTGTTCAAACCCAGAGCAAGCAAAATTCAAACAGACAGTAAAAGACAGAGAAAGTAATCACGTTGACAGAAGCATTCAAACAGCAGTTGTCCAAACCTTTTTTTTTTTGAGGCTACATTGCTCAACGCATGTTTGTTTTACAAGCTAATCAGGCTAATAAGGTCAAACTCACTCAGGAACTAACCTAAAAGCATCCAGTATTTCATCTCGCACACTTTTTGCCTGGATTTGTGCAGACTGTGGTAAGTTAATATCCAGTTATATCAGTTCAGGAGATATAACTAACACTTTTTCTTCCTCCAGATATAACATCAGGAGGTGCTTTATGTTTTTGCATGACCCACCTTTGGATTTGGGCCTACCTAGGCTTTTACAAGCCCAGTTGGAGTAACTTGAGTTTCTCCTGGTTGGAGGACTAAACATCCAAGTCACCCAACGGAGAAATACAACCATACCTCATATAGTCAAAGGAGACATTTGGTTCCCACGAAGGGAGGCAGACTGTACTGCACTCCAGCCATGCAGACGGTAGGAGTGGAACAAGACGATTCCTGTGACTTCCTGTTCAAGATCATCCTGATAGGAGACTCTAACGTGGGGAAGACCTGCATCGTCCAGAACTTCAAATCGGGGGTCTTCTCAGAGAGGCAGCAGAACACCATTGGAGTTGACTTCACCGTGCGAACCATGGATATCGATGGGAAGAAAGTCAAGGTTAGTGTTTGAAAAGAACCAACATACTGCATAACTTACTGCCAAAATTGACCAGGGTTTAAAGCTTGACTCAGATTTAAGCCCACCGTTTCAAGCACGCTGTCGATGTATACACTAAACTGACTGCTGTAGCCCCTGTTTCAAGATAGCACACACACCGATGCTCACATGTAGAGAAACTTTAGGTTATCTTGTGCATTTGTGTGTTTCTGCTGGCGTTTGTGCATGTGTGTGTAAGTGTCGATGGGGGTTACACACAAATATACGCTTACTTAAAACTTCCCTTATGCTTTCCTTATTCTTTTTTCATGTATTCACCCCATCTTAGCCATTTATAATAACCCAACAATTCACTTTATTTTACTTTACCATAGACTTTGTACATAAAATGTAGCATGTCTTGCATAAAATGTGGTTCAGAATGCTCCCAAGTGCATGACATTAGCAACAACAAATAAAACAGATGCAATCAGACAATGCTACATGCAAAGCCCACATGCAGTTGGTTAAATCTACCTTCATAAGAGATCAGAGGGGAGCTGTAAATTAAACATGTCCTCTATAAATTCAAAGATGTCAGTTGTCCATGCTGACAGTCAGACAGACCCTGGACAAACCCAAACAATGGCAGGCCAGCAGCTTGCAGGACAGACAAGTTCTGCAGGATTCGCCGGCCTACAGTACACCTGGAATGTATTTCTGCATCGTCATTATGGAGAAGGAACTAACTGATTTAAACGCAGAGTAATTTAACCCGCCCACGCTAAAGTCAACAACACATGACCCACATATAGCCCCACTGTTAACATCTCATTTGCATGTCCCCTGTTTCCTGTAAATAATGCCACTCGTAAAAAACGCTGCAGCAAGCTAAGTCCTGTTTATTTGGCATTGTGAAACAGAGAGTTTCATTCTAATGTTATTTATTCATGTTGAGTTAAAGGAAACTGGTTCCTGATAGTAGAAACATGTTATTAGCATACCAACAGTCATTTTGTGTGACATTATCAGTATACTGCATATGAAATAAATGATTAAAATGGTCCTGCAACAGAAAGAGCCTAGTTCTTAAGCTTTTAGGATCAGAGAATTGGTACTTTCTGGAGCTAGCTATGTATATAAAAATGTATATTCTCAATGTACTGGATAGTAATCTGAGAAGGAAATTAACATATGACTTTTGCAATGGACGGTGCATTTGTTTATTTTTGGGTGTGGATATGTATGTAATGATATAGTGAATTTCCTTATTTTACATTAATGCAGTATAGAAATCATTGCTTGACAATTCTCTTGCCCCCCCCTCTCACTCTGTATCTTTCTCTCTCTCTTTCTGTATCTTTCTCTCTCTGTATCTCTGTGTTTCTCTCTGTATCTTTCGCTCTCTCTCTCTCTCTCTCTCTCTCTCTCTCTCTCTCTCTCTCTCTCTCTCTCTCTCTCTCTCTCTCTCTCTCTCTCTCTCTCTCTCTCTCTCTCTCTCTCTCTCTCTCTCTCTCTCTCTCTCTCCGTATCTTTCTTTCGGTCTCTGTGGTTCTCTCTCTCTCTCTCTCTCTCTCTCTCTCTCTCTCTCTCTCTCTCTCTCTCTCTCTCTCTCTCTCTCTCTCTCTCTCTCTCTCTCTCTCTCTCTCTCTCTCTCTCTCTCTCTCTCTCTCTCTCTCTCTCTCTTTCTCTTTGTGGTGTTATAAAGGGGGGCTGTGTTCGACCATAAAGGATGAGCTGGTTTTTTCTGCAGAGCTTGGATAAAAGGGGTCTTACCTGTTTTTTTTTTTTTTTTGGTGAATGATTGTTTTTTGGGATTGCTGAAAGATGCTTATTGAGTGTTTGTACTTTGACAAATATTGTTTATGTTTAGAAAGATTTCAAGTCTGTTTTTTGTTAAATAAAGACTTGCTTTAAAATTCAATTCTCTCTCTCTCCTTCTGTGTATCTTTCTCTCTCTCTCTCTGTATCTTTCTTTCTCTCTGTCTCTCTCACTGTATCTTTCTCTCTCTCACTTTAGCTTTCTTTCTCTTTCTCTGTATCTTTTCCTCACTCTCTCTATCTTTCTTGCTATATCTTCTCTCTCTCTCTCTCTCTCTCTCTCTCTCTCTCTCTCTCTCTCTCTCTCTCTCTCTCTCTCTCTCTCTCTCTCTCTCTCTCCCTCTCCCTCTCTTTCTCTCTCTCTCTCTCTCTCTCTCTGTGAAACCTCTTGATGGTTAGGAGTGAAGTAGCTGTAAATACCTCATAGACAAGAGGAAGGTCCAATCCATCACACACACACACACACACACACACACACACACACACACACACACACACAGATGCCTGCCCACACATTTGGTTGTATTGTTTTGTTGATCGGCCATCCAGATAACTGTGGAGGAGGAATCCGTGGCATGCGTCCTCTGTGTCGACCAAATGAACTGACATAAGAAGAGCTATGTCATGCAGCTGTACTAAGAGGGTGGTACATACTGGCAAGGCTCATTAACCTCCTCACAGGCCCCCTGTCTCCGGTTTCTACCACATTGTGTTCTCATGAATTACAACAAGTATCGACGGTGGTGATCCAGAGCAGAGAGTAGGGTTCAACAGGGGCTGTGGACTCGGTAGTCACATGATTATTATGGGATGTATTTCTATAGATAGCATTTTCTGAGTCCACATTGGTGTATGTCAACAACTGGCCTGAAATTGTTGTCATGCAGGATTTTGGCATGTCGTGCGTATGTGTGAGATGTGCATTACATTTTCCCTCTCTCGCCCTCCATCTCTTCATATTTCCTGTATGCACACTGTGGTGCAGTTGTTGTTCGAACCCTGTTGACCATAACATTTTGAAAACAAGACACCGTTCCAAGTTAAACACCAACAATGAACGGATGCGTCCATTACAAGGGTTATTATGTATGGTCACATGAATCTTATTTCTCTCAACTACGCTCGAGGAGACAAAACATCACATACCCCTTTGTAGCAGGTTTCAATGTGAGAACTAGTAGGCAAAAAAGACAAGAAAGTGGGTTTACTGAAGGGGTTTTAGGTTGTGTGTTAGTGTAGCTGCTGATCAACAGAAACAATAATCTAATCAAATAAATTTGATTAAATAGACTCAAACCGTATTAAAGTAATAAGGTTTTTTTGTCAAAGAACAGAGTAGAAAATCTAATATAAGATCTTTGCAAGATTGGACAGAAAAAAAATGCCTCTGAGTAGACTGACACTGGTTATGTACCAGTAGGTTAGCCAAGGCCTGGCAGGTTAAGCTTTTGAGTCCATGTTTTTTGTTGTCATGATAACTGTTACCATGGTGACATGGTTGGATGCTGCCAGCAAACTTAACGACTAATCTCCAGAGAGAGAACAAGAAATCTGTGTGTGTGTGTGTGTGTGTGTGTGTGTGTGTGTGTGTGTGTGTGTGTGTGTGTGTGTGTGTGTGTGAGTGTGTGTGTGTGTGTGTGTGTGTGTGTGTGTGTGTGTGTGTGTGTGTGTGTGTGTGTGTGTGTGTGTGTGTGTGTGTGTGTGTGTGTGTGTTTCAAAATAAGCCAGTCTATCAAGACTTGATTCAAAATGAAGTGTCTAAAAGTTGTCTTCCTCTGCAACACTCTAGTCTGTCTTTTGGCCTTCGTGTCTAGATGTGTGTTTGCCTGCATTTGAGCCGAAGCCACATATTAAAATCATGTATACTTGCATCCTAATATGTAACCCAAAATATTCCAAATACCCATGTAACAACATGAACCAGTGACTTTACATCTAGTTTTCTCCCTTTGTGTACATGTGTGTTTATCCAGAAGTATTTTTATATATATTTAGTTTACATTTTTGCGTGCCTCTGTGTGTGTGTGTGTGTGTGTGTGTGTGTGTGTGTGTGTGTGTGTGTGTGTGTGTGTGTGTGTGTGTGTGTGTGTGTGTGTGTGTGACAGATGCAGGTGTGGGACACGGCAGGCCAGGAGAGGTTTCGTACAATTACGCAGAGCTACTACCGCAGTGCCCATGGCGCCATGATCGCCTATGACATCACGAGACGTGCCACTTTTGAATCGGTGACCCACTGGATCCAGGAAGTGGAACTCTGTGGAGCAGCAAATGTGGTGCTGGTTCTCATAGGTGTGTGTGTGTATGTGTGTATGTGTGCGTACGTGCGAGATATGTGTTTTTTTATTTTCCAGGACAAAGTAGCGCCATCGTAAAAAGTTTATCCAGTGACAGGACTTCCTATCTGTGCACCACATCACCCGGTGGTTAACATTAAGTTAGAATAAGGGCTAAGGATAAGGTTAGGGCCGGGTTGGGGGTAGGGGTGAAGGTTAAAAATGATAAGGTTAGTCCGGGTAGCGTGGCGGTCTATTCCGTTGCCTACCAACACGGGGATCGCCGGTTCGAATCCCCGTGTTACCTCTGGCTTGGTCGCGCGTCCCTACAGACACAATTGGCCGTGTCTGCGGGTGGGAAGCTGGATGTGGGTATGTGTCCTGGTCGCTGCACTAGCGCCTCCTGTGGTTGGTCGGGGCACCTGTTCAGGGGAGAGGGGAACTGGGGGGAATAGCATGATCCTCCCACGCGGTACATCCCCCTGGCGAAACTCCTCACTGTCAGGTGAAAAGAAGTGGCTGGCGACTCCACATGTATCGGAGGAGGCATGTGGTAGTCTGCAGCCCTCCCCGGTCCAGCAGAGGGGGTGGAGCAGTGATCGGGGTGGCTTGGAAGAGTAAGATAATTGGCCGGATACAATTGGGGAGAAAAAGGGAGAAAACATTAAAAAAAAAAGATAAGGTGGGAAATGGTTAAGGTGGCATCATTTGGGTGAAATGGTGTACAAACAGTGATTTCCATACAGTAACCTCATAACCATATCGCAGTTTCCAAACTCTTCAGGTTAAAATGTGTAATTTCCTCCGTCCGTCACACTTAAATGAAACAGCTGGATGAAAAGACAGCCAGGTCAGGGATGCACAGCCTGTGCTTGATTTATAGGTATCAGGTCAAGGTTAATGATGTTATTTTAATAAGGATGGGATGAAAGTAAAATTAGACACACTGGGTGGTGGTGTAAAAAAAATTAAGGGAACCCGGGGTGCTTGTTCTGAAACGCTGAACTCAAAGGAGGTGATTATCCAGCAGGGAGAACAGATGTTATGCCTGGCTGTCACGCGGAGCGGACAGTGCAAACGCAACAAGAGCAGGGTTTGAGCATAGGCAGATGGTCTCCTTTGCATATTTAGCCTGACAGCTTAACCACTCAGTCTTGTACGTGAGGAAGTGCTGTGGCTTCTAGTCGACGTTAAAAGGAAACACGGGACAAAATAAGCATCCGCTCCACCAGTGATCATCTGCTGTGCTTTCGTGCACATTGGATGTGGAGATAAAATTGCTTTAAGGCAGCATGTGTGCAGCTGCGATGGCCGAGTGGTTAAGGCGTTGGACTTGAAATCCAATGGGGACTCCCCGCGCAGGTTCGAACCCTGCTCGCAGCGTTACCGTCTCTGTTCACATAAATCATGTTGAGCACTGCATGTTTTTAAGAACATACATATTGAATTCTGTGTGGGAAGAACTAGCAATAGTTTCTTGTAGTGCTTGATATATCAGAGCCCGTCCTCCTAGTTAGAATCTCCCTGTTAATCACAAACATACACTCACTGGCCACTTTATTAGGTACACCTTGCTAGTACCGTGTTGGACCCCCTTTTGCCTTCAGAACTGCCTTAATCCTTCGTGGCATAGATTCAACAAGGTACTGGAAACATTCCTCAGAGAGTTTGGTCCATATTGACATGATAGCATCACGCAGTTGCTGCAGATTTGTCAGCTGCACATCCATGATGCGAATCTCCCGGTCCACCACATCCCAAAGGTGCTCTATTGGATTGAGATCTGGTGACTGTGGAGGCCATTTGAGTACAGTGGACTCATTGTCATGTTCAAGAAACCAGTCTGAGATGATTCGAGCTTTATGACATGGCGCGTTATCCTGCTGGAAGTAGCCATCAGAAGATGGGAACACTGTGGTCATAAAGGGATGGACATGGTCAGCAACAATACTCAGGTAGGCTGTGGCGTTGACACGATGCTCAGTTGGTACTAAGGGGCCCAAAGTGTGCCAAGAAAATATCCCCCACACCATTACACCACCACCACCAGCCTGAACCGTTGATACAAGGCAGGATGGATCGGTGCTTTCATGTCATTGACGCCAAATTCTGACCCTACCATCCGAATGTCGCAGCAGAAATCGAGACTCATCAGACCAGGCAACGTTTTTCCAATCTTCTATTGTCCAATTTTGGTGAGCCTGTGCAAATTGTCGCCTCAGTTTCCTGTTCTTAGCTGACAGGAGTGGCACCCGGTGTGGTCTTCTGCTGCTGTAGCCCATCTGCCTCAAGGTTTGACGTGTTGTGCGTTCAGAGATGCTCTTCTGCATACCTCGGTTGTAATGAGTGGTTATTTGAGTTACTGTTGCCTTTCTATCAGCTCGAACCAGTCTGGCCATTCTCCTCTGACCTCTGGCATCAACAAGGCATTTTCGCCCACAGAACTGCCGCTCACTGGATATTTTCTCTTTTTCGGACCATTCTCTGTAAACCCTAGAGATGGTTGTGCGTGAAAATCTCAGTAGATCAGCAGTTTCTGAAATACTCAGACCAGCCCGTCTGGCACCAACAACCATGCCACGTTCAAAGTCACTTAAATCACCTTTCTTCCCCATTCTGATGCTCGGTTTGAACTGCAGCAGATCGTCTTGACCATGTCTACATGCCTAAATGCATTGAGTTGCTGCCATGTGATTGGCTGATTAGAAATTTGCGTTAACGAGCAGTTGGACAGGTGTGCCTAATAAAGTGGCCGGTGAGTGTATATAGCACATGCAAAGTGCTGTCCTAAGTAGGGTCGGCTGGATGCCATTAATAGCCCTTTAGAGGTCCCATGAAATGGCATTTACGGCACCTTTGCCATACAGTATATATATATATGTGTGTGTGTGTGTGTGTAAAATCCAGTGAGTCAAGTAAATTCTTTATGAGACATACCATACCATTTTGCTCCTTATTTGTATATATATATATATATATATATATATATATGTGTGTGTGTGTGTGTGTGTGTGTGTGTGTGTGTATATATA
This sequence comes from Lampris incognitus, assembly GCF_029633865.1. Classification (NCBI taxonomy): domain Eukaryota; kingdom Metazoa; phylum Chordata; class Actinopteri; order Lampriformes; family Lampridae; genus Lampris; species Lampris incognitus. Next base: position 17,223,479 of record NC_079213.1, on the reverse strand, counting down.
TATAAACTGATGTGCTGTCACCTCTTTCTATCTCTTCCATCAGGTAACAAATGTGACTTGGAGTCAGAGCGTCAGGTTCGGTTTCAGGAAGCCTGTTGTCTGGCCAAGGAAAGAGAGATACTAGTTGCTCTAGAAACATCTGCTAAGGTATTGGGGCACATACATATAGACACAAAGGTTAAAGTACTGGATTGGCTTTGTTACATTTTTGAACCATTAAACATGTTATAGACCTCACTATAATGTGTGTGTGTGTGTGTGTGTGTGTGTGTCCATCTCTCTCTCTTCGTCATTCTCTCTTTCTCTTCTTCCTCCTTTCTATTTTTCCTCATACTGTCTAGGAGAGCCAAAATGTGGAGGACGCCTTCATGTTGATGGCCAGGGAGCTGCTGTCTCGCAACGGCCTCTCCGTCCAGCAGGGAGATGCAGCTAGCAGCCGGTCCCAATGCGTCCTCCTCCGAACCAACTCTCGGCCAGTTAATGGCACCACAGCCACCTATTCTGCGGCATCAGAGAAGAAGTCATGTTGCTAACAGAAGCGACAGAGGATGAGTTGGACAAAGGAGGGTATGAAGGAAGAAAGGGATGGTACCAGATGGGTGGAGCTCTAACATTAAAGACCCGGGACACACGCATGGGTGTTTTCAGTTGATTTGGCTGATTAGTCCTCTTCTCAAGTCACATCGTGTGACTTGTACACGTCGTGTTAGACTGACAGCTCCCTGACTCTCCTGTGTTAATTTGTCGAGCCTGCTAGGAGGGACAGCTTACCCCGTTGATCCTGTTGAGTATATGAAAACAAGCTGACTTCACCTTGGACCATACATAGCTCCACTCCACCCCCCAACCTCAAAACTGGTCTAACCAGCTAGAAAACCAAAAACACTTGTTTGTGTGTGTGTGTGTGTGTGTGTGTGTGTGTGTGTGTGTGTGTGTGTGTGTGTGTGTGTGTGTGTGTGTGTGTGTGTGTGTATAAAGCAGCTGATGAATGTGCGACACACGAAACAAGCTTGTACTGCTATGTATTTAAAAAAATCATACATCTATATATATATATATATATATATAGTATATATATTATCACACTGAATGTCTGAGAAGAACTATTGCAAAAAAAAGATGTTTAGACGAAGAAACAAATGACTTTTTTTGCTTATGTAAAAAAAAGAATGCTGTAAATGCGGATTTACAGCCATAAGAAATGATTTTGGAGAACAAACTTTTCTAATGGATTGCTGACTTAGCCAAAACAGTGTTTGCAGTTCCCTTTCTGATTTGTCTTTTTTTTTTTAAATCTGTTTTGGTGACAAATGGGTGGTGTTTGTCACAAACAATAGTACAGCGCAGGGAATTTATGTAACCACTAAACAAAGGTATCGAACAACCAATTCTGTCTACTGGGAATGTCAATTTACCCTTTCTGTTGCGCTGATGCAGTAAACTCCGCCCAGCAGTCACTACCAGTATCTTAAAACAAACACTTCGGCCGGTTTTAGGAGAGAACGGTGAGGAGTCAACGTCTTTTTCAGTTTGTCACGTGACTGGTTGTGCTATACTGTGAACCAGGGCGCTGAAGAATGGCAGGCAGGTTTACTACGAAGGCGAATAATTTTCTCAAACCATGAATTTGGATCAAAAATTACACTGCTTAAAGAACATCACCCCCCTAATATCAGCTTTGATATGGACATTTATACTTTGTTTTGTGTTTTTTGAAAGTGGGACGTGTCTCTAGACAAATGTAATGTACTTGGACGTGTGAAGCATTCGAGACTGCGCAGTTGCAGCAGCTGACGAGTTCAACCAGCAGGGGCGCAATTTCAGCCCATTCATCACCAGGAAACGTGGATTATCACACGTTGGGCAGGGAGACATGTAATTTCACTCACCCAGGACTGATTTCTGTCATTCAAATGAAGCCCTACATTTCAGTTCTTCTACCTAAACTTATTGAAGTGTGCGGTTGCACCCAAGCCTGTTTCTGAGGCACCCCACCAGATGACAAGTACACCATTGAGCTTTCAGTCAAAGACATAGTCCCTATTTAATTTTTTTTTGTCATCTCCAGTTTTCAGAACCAGTGAGGGGGAAACCATCGTTTAGTTTTAGTACAATAAGGCTAAAGAGTCTTGCACCCCAGTGTCCTTCAGCGGCGCCTCTATGAAGAGCTGTGAATCTCTGCTGCTACTGTGGACCTACTGTGAATATAAAACGTGCCAAGAAATTCCGAGTAACAATGTCTCATTTGACATCATCACATGATTAAACATGACGTTTTCCTAAGCGAATATATCGTTAATGGATGAATAGATTGTAAGGGGATAATAAACTAAGCCTGATACTCACTATTATGCTTAAGTATTTTGTTGTTTATTTGCACCGTTTTAAAAAAAGGAGTCTGTGGGAGGGGGTGTAAATGGAGGTCAGGGTGTATGAAAGAAGTTAGCCCTTCACCTAATTAATACATACCTACAGATACCCCCCCCCACACACACACATGCACTTACATAAAAAAATGAGGAAATAATGATTTTCTCCGAAATGTTTTCAGTCCACATAGTCTGTACCACTTTATGCTGAACACTAGAGGGCGGAATATAGTAACATTAAGTTGCAGAATGCTGCGTTTATCTCAGACAGATAAAACTCTGATTCATCTGTGCAAACCCCCTGACCAGAATGTCCATTCATGAAAGCTAAACTGATCGACTCATGGAATAGAAATGTAAAAAAGCGAGAATATTGCTCAACAGGCATCCTGTGTTTATTTTCCTGGAGAAAGCCAGGTGTTCTTGATAGTCCACCCACAGGGTTGGGTAGGTGGCACGTGGACTAAACCCATGTAAGAGATGTGGCGTGCGTCACGGAGCGTATTCCCGCCTACCTCACCAGCTGGTAGTACAAAGTGGGTGACATTTTGGGAATTCCGCTGACCCTCTTTTGGCCACCCAATGATTTGTAAGGTTGGGGTTCATTTTCTCGCTCACGGCGCTCCCACGGGGACAAGATGGCTGTCGACGGAACGGAATCTGTGACCTTCTTATTGGCTTGCTCGGCCACCGCGTTGCCAAATGAGGTGACTGTTTGTAAACTCACCGCCCAAACTGGAGTCGGCCAAATGACAACGTAAGAATCCTTTGATTAAAGTAATTTTCTCATATTTCAAAGAGAAGTAGACTTTACATAAACACCTTAATTGGTTTGAAGCAACCGAACTGGCTTTGGTGCAACTTATTCAGTCACAACTTTAAGTGATGAAAAATAGATTATGAAACTTTAGAGACTTTTTTAAAACACGTTTTTTGTTTATCTATCAGCCTCCATCGCTGAAGGTTGGCCCTTTTCCCCCCCAATTCACCAGTTCATTCAAGCATTTTCTCTTTCTCTCATAAACATGGTCAGGGACGGCAGGATGTGTGCAGAACTTTGCCCTGGTTTCTACTCAAAGTAGGTCACCGGCTCTACCACCACATGACAAAAGTAATAGTATGATTACATTAATCATGTGTTGGAATTTCTTTAACTGAGGGATGGAAATTACGCTGGGTGGACGGCCTACTTGCGTAGTGTCTGGTCATGAGGAGAGAAGCAGCATATCCTCTGAGACAAAGGTCATGGCATCACTTCACTTCATTCATGATGATTGAATCTGATGCGAAAGATCGGATGGGACGCGATCCCATCACAGCACGCCAACATTCGAACTGAAACATGGCCGCAGTGTGTCTTTTACGCCAGTATTGTTTTACATCTTTGCAACACTGTTTCTGTCCCAATTAACGTTACTTGTGCCCCTATAATCCTGGTTTTGTGCTTCCCACTGGGCTCCAAGGATGCAAAAGTTAAAGAGCTCAAGGTGTTTTTTTGTTTTCTTTTTACATCATTGTCATTTGCCTGATGTGCAACTAAGTTCTACTAGTTTGACATGCTTCTCCAGAAATGTTCTGGTTATGATCATAATTCATGAAACGGCACATTGTTAAGAGTCCATTCACCAGTGCAACATAAATGGACTTGCATCTGGATCTTTTTGAAGAAAACACTGACGCGCACACACACACACACACACACACACACACACACACACACACACACACACACACACACACACACACACACACACCCTATGTTTCTCTATACTTGTGGGGACCCCTCATTCATTCCCTAGCCTTTAAACCTAACCTTAACCATCATAACTAAATGCCTAACCTTACCCCTTGCCCTAACCTTAACCTAAGCCTAATTCTAACCTTAACCCTAAACCTTAACCCTAACCCTAAAATAGATCCTTTTACTCATGGGGACCATAAAATGTCCCCACAAGATAGGCGGTTTCTGGTTTTTCTACTCTAATGGGGACCAAATGTCCCCATTAGAGTAGAAAAACCAAATGTCCCCATTAGGGAACAAAAACAAGGGCGCACACACACACACACACACACACACACACACACACACACACACACACACACACACACACACACACACACACACACACACACAGCTGGTCCCCAGCCGTATGTGAGTCCCTGTATGACCCAATGCATCTGGTTCTCGTCATGTTTTCTGGCTAATTGGGAGCCATGTAGATAATCAAGTGTTTGTGGGCGTGTAGATGTGTGTGTTCATATAGGCACATGCGTGTGTGTATTTGTTTGTTTTCATGTTAATTGTCCTGTCTTTCTAATATGGAGACATTGTGCATGTACTATTCAAACCACAACAAAACTTCAGAAAAAAAAATCACCCAATTTTATTTCCAAAAACCATGTGACAAAACATACATTAATCAACAGACAAGACCAAAAAACTACTTCAAAGAAAAGAATGTCCTGAAAGTCAAATATCAAAATGAGAGTAGTAAATGAACAGCACCTACAGTCTGTTGTACAGGATGTTCAAAGTGAGGGCTTGGGTAGGGGATGGATGGGGGTGAGGGAGGGTGAGGGGGGGTTCGAGGGCTTTTGATCTGATACAGACTGAATTGGGAACGTTCTGCAAGACTAAAAAAAAAAAGAAAGAAAAAAAAGATAAAAACACCTCAACTTCGTCTCCAAAATCTCCATTAAGCACAGGTCGACTAATGCCGGGACCAGACTACACGATTTCAGCCGATTTTGAAGTGAATTGTTGTCGGCGACAAATTTCCAGCGTCAGGCCCGACTATGAACATAGGGGACGAGGAACAGGCCTGCGTCTTTACCCCGTGTAGTGTGACATAATTGAAGAACAGCGATGTGGTGTCTAGGACGCCCCACGACACCCCGACGAAAAGTCTAGTATGTCAGAGCTTTTTGTATTTTCTTTTTTCAAGATGTCCCCCTTTTTCTCCCCAATTGTATCTGGTCAATTACCCCGCTCTTTTTGAGCCGTCCCGGTCGCTGCTCCACCCCTTTTCTGCCGATGCACATGGCACTATGATTGCCTAATCTAAAATGGTGACCACCATGAAAGACAAAAATATTGTGTAGGCTGCTCCCGGCATAACTGATACGACATTATAACCCTTACTCAACAAATACAAAGTTTGCCAGAGTCTTTGTAGAAAGTGATGATCTTGATGTCTATATATTGCTGAGTTCTGCTATGATGCACCAAAACGTAAACTGCAAATTGGATGTGAAATCCATACGATTAAAATAAAGTCTTTGAGGGCCTTTTTTGTTCAAGCCCCTGCTAACATTCATAATTTTGATGATCTTCTTTGGGGGGAGATCCTATTCAAAACCATGAATGTGGTCAAGCTCTTTATTTCTTTATTATTATTATTATTATTATTGAGAATAATATCACCTCACTGAGTCTACCGTTTATTATTTGGTCAGTTAGTCCATTATTCAACAGCTCAGCAACAAAACCTAAGGCTAAGAAACGACTATGTCCAATTTCCCCAATTGTAAACCCCTGAGTTGTTCCCCCATTGTTTGAAAACAGTCCTCTTGTTCACCTCTCTCCCTAACTCAGCCTTATGATCTCAAACCTTTTCGGCTTGTTTTCTCTCAGGGGGCTTGGCAGACGTTCGTCCGTCTCCACCAACAGCTCCTGCGCATCATTTTCTGACCCACCTTGTCCCATGTCAGTTTTCCCCGTTTGTCTGTCCTTGGGACACTCGCCATTGTAGGTCTTGACATACTCCTCAACAGCCCAGCCCCTGAACTCCCGGGGCTCAGTACAGACCAGACCGGAATAGGAGACCCCCGGGTGGTGCTTGAGCCAGTAGATCAAGTAGTGGATGTTGTAGTCGCAGATCCAGGGGTTGTTGGCCAGTGAGAGCTTCCGTAGGAAGTAGAGGTCCTCCAACACGCTGTACTGGAAATAATGGAGACTGTTGTTGGACAGGTCAAGCTCACGGAGGTACAGCAGGCCTGAGAATGCACCTGAGGGACAGAGAAAATAAGAGAAACCTAAAAGAACTGTTCCTTTTTTAGATGAAAACCTCTCATAAACCTGGTTTTTACTCACAAACTGATGTTTAGCCATCTGTGTAGAATTGAAGGGGGTGTGACCTCTCCAAAAGTGTTTGCAAGTGAGTGCATCTAAAAACATATTGTAAGATGTTTTGTAATCAACATTATAACCCTCATTCGTAAGATAATTAGCAAAATATTTTTTTCTGCACCCCCACCACTTTTCTCTCGTAGCCTCTCCCTCTTATTCTATCACTTAGTATCACCCATGTGGTTTCATTAGAGGTAGAAACTCCCAGAGATGCAAGTAAGAAGTGCTTCATCAACTTTAACCTGCTCAAACTTATCAATCTTTTGACAACAGTTTTTAAATGTTTCTAATATATCAGCTTGCCTTTTGGGTTGTTGGTTAGCTAAAAAACACGATACAGACGAGCTAACTTTAGCTTTGTTAAACTGTTGCGAAAGCATGTATTTTATAATGTCAATGATAAGCATCCAATCAGGATATGATGTAAATAATATACAACGTTAGCTACTCAGTTGAAAATGTGCAATCAATACTTGGTCCACTTCCAATTACAAACTTAAGTCAATGATTCTGTATCATCTTCATCACAGAGTCACTCAGCATTTGTGCTTCACATCTATTACACTATGTCCTAGTTCATTCCACAGGTTATATTGATGATGATGGTGATGATGATGCTGTTGATTATTGTGATGATGACGATGATAATGCTGTCAAAATTGATGTACACATTTCAAACAGAACCTCTCGTTTCTCATCCCAATCACAGATGCGGGAGATCAACCAAGCTAAATCTGTTATCATCTGCAAGTCACGGGTTGCTTTCATCTGCCCTCTTATACAACCTCAGCCGCGTTCGTAAATATGCCGCAACCATGAGCGGGGACTGTCAAATCACTTGGTCTCTCACTCTAATTTGAGGCAACAAGGGGACTTTTGATGTCCCTAATGGGTTGCAGAGCTCCTTTAGTGCTGCATGTATGGGTCTCTATCAGTGAGTAATGGGACAATGGAGTCTGGTGGCCTTGGGGCCTAGCTTTGATCCTCGGCGTGAAAGAGAGGAGACAAGAGAACGAGGAGGACAAGAGGTGGAGAGGAGAGTGTGTAGAAAACACAGAGATGGGAGGATACACTGAGACATGAAAGGGAAAATCGAGGCCAGACCGACATCCTTCTGGTGGAGATTTTCGCTAAGGAGTTATGATGTTTCTTTATGGCCAGGATACTGTATCTGATGCAATCTTTGACCCTCAAAGCCTGAAGAAAAGATAGAGCAGATAGAGGGAAGGGAGAGGAGGAGACACGAAGAGGAAGGGAGGAATAGAGGAAACGCCTTCCCTTCCTCTGGCCATTCTTATCTTTCTTCTCATGAGTAGAACTGTCATTTTCAAAAATTTATGATCATAGTGAGTCCTGTGCAGTCAAATTTTGTGAAATTCTCAGTAGCTATTATCCACATTTATAGCAGACTTGCTAGTTCCGTGGAAATTGCGTTTGGTTTGTAGTTTGTGAGAAAACAACTCAAACCACTATTTTGCACCGTCTATTTAAACTATACTAGGTTTACTGTAAAAGAACCCCATAAAAAAAATGCAAACAGGTTATTTCATTTTCTGCACCGGGGAATGACTCGGCTTCTTCCTGCTCTGTATTTGACGGGTCACTGCCCACTTTTTGTCTAGACCGTGATTTGGTTGTGAATTTGAGGGGTCAGACTTCCCCTGTTTCTCTGTTGAGAAAGAATTACAATACAGGTCCCTGTTACAAGAGAAAGAGACCGCATATTAGCAAGTGTAGGAAGTAAAACATGAGTCCAAAGTGCACTTCAATGGGCCTGACTGAAGTTGGTCAAATGTCATGCAAAGCTCGAAATCCAAGAAAAAAGAAAAGATCAAGAAACGGAAATGTAATAATCAAAACGAGGAAACAGAACTGGCCCAAGCACACAGAGAAAGGTCTACATAGACTAAACAATGAAATTACCCAACGCTCAACACAGGTGATACATATTACACAGATAACTGAACAAGCGAGACTAAATGAATAACACAGAACCGGGCACTAATACGGAAGTTGTGACAGATTCCCATAACAAATGTAATTCTTTCAAAGAAGTCGTGACCACAACTAAAGACATGACCAAGTGAAAAAGTCTCTTCTTTAATGAGCTTTTTGTTATCATGTTCCTCTAAAGACTTGTTGGGAAAACTTGCAGAAAGGGTGCAGTTGAGATGTCAGGTCATGTCACTTCCAGGACTTTGGCTCAGACGTGGCATCTTTCTTTGTGTTTTTTTGTTCATTATAAGATGGGTTGAGGTTTTGGATGGAGTCAGTGGTGCTAAATTTCAAAAACGCTTTCGATCTGGGACCCCAATTAGATCAAAACCATCCGTGAAATTGCTCGGACTTATCAGTGAGTTAGTTAGGAGTCAAGGACCCTGGGCTCAAGGACACTATGGTAGAACAGGCACGTTGGGTCTTACTGGGATCAATTCAGAGACCTGCTCAATCCAGGACTTCTGTAGAGTAACTATTTATTTTCTGTTTACTCACTTTCCCTCTTAATTTTTCTTCCACAGATAAGGCGAATGACTTCCACTAGTTTCCTACTGCAACTTCAGATGTGTACATGATTAGAAGGAGCAGCCCTGATTGAGTCCATATGTCAACAGCTATCAAATGTTTGGGATTAATGCAAATTCATTTTTTAGCAACCAGTCAGTTTGTGAACCGCACTGAGGTAAGCAAGTACATTAGATTGTTAACACGTGTCATTTGAATGATAAGGTTTAATGAAAGATCCCCCGCCCCGGGCACGTCTGGATTGGCAGCCCAACCCAGACATCATTAAGGCCTCTGAGATTAATGAGTGAGGACTTTTTAAATTATCCTTGCTTGGCACCGATGATGGTAGAGAGAAAGAGGTGGGGGGGGGGCTCAAGACAGAGCTATGTAAAGAGAAAAAGGGTACATTGGACCACATGGAGACTAGGAGAGGATTGTCTCTTACTGGAAGGGTATCTTATTCTCTGGACTCTGGATTTATCCCAAAGGGGGAATACTGAAAGAGAGCCAAGCCTATTTATTAAGGGACGGTCACATTAGTGTTGATGAAAACGAAATAATCCCCACCGCAACAAATATGGGCACAACAGGATGTGATATCATTGCTACAGCTGCTAATGCTAACAAATCAATAACATAACCATGTAATAATGGGATATGTATACCATACCATATCATCCCATACCCACCAAATACACGCAGCTTCTCTTTTGGAGTGTATTTTTTAATCTGCCAAATTAAAGTTATAAAACGTGTGAGATCACGCAACATGTTTGAGTTTCAGTATCAGGGTCACTGTGACATTGAGCACCTTTATTGGTCAAGCTTGTTTACGCCATACGAATTCACCAGTTAAAGTTCACTTGGTTTCGGTGTCTGGGTGGCATGGTAGTTTATTCAGTTGCCTACCGAAACAGGGCTCGCCGGTTTGAATCCCCGTGCTACCTCCGGCTTGGTTGGGTGTCTCTACAGACACAATTGGCCATGTGCGGGTGGGAAGCCGGATGTGGGTATGTGTCCTGGTCGCTGCACTAGTGCCTCCGCTGGTTTGTTGGGGCGCCTGTTCGGGGGGGGGGGGAACTGGGGGGAATAGCGTGACCCTCCCGCACGCTATGTCCCCCTGGCGAAACTCCTCACTGTCAGGTGAAAAGACGCGGCTGGTGACTCCACATGTATCGGAGGAGGCATGTGGTAGTCTGCAGCCCTCCCCGGATTGGCAGAGGGGGTGGAGCAGCGATCAGGACAGCTTGGAAGTGTGGGGTAATTGGCCAAGTACAATTGGGAGAAAAAAAGGGGGGGGGAATAAAAAAAAAGTTCACCAAGTTTTGAACAACTCCAGAGAGAAAAGGTGAAATATGTATATGTGTGTGCAGACAGATGTGGATCCCCTTTCCCACCCTCTGCACGCGTTTGAACTGAAGTGAATGGAACATGGGAAAATGTAATGTGACCGCCCCTTTATTGAAAGAGATGTCTGTGTTTGTCAACAACTTTTAACAGTTCACCGGTGTACTCCTGTTTCTCACTGTGGTTCCTCTACTCATCTCAAGACCTGCCGTGTTGCCTCTGCAAGATTCACAAGGGAGGTATGTCACTATTGGTTTTGCGTTTTCTAACAGAATGACCCTTCAAGCATATGTTGATTCAAATAAGAATGATAATGGTCCTTTTATACCTATTAATTCTCTGCCATATAATTTCTAAGAGGGCCTATTTGCCCTAGATGTATGTTCCTTCCCCGAGTGTTGAGCTTCAGTGATAATAGTTGATGATGGAAATTATTAAAGTATATCCACTTGTGTGTGTGTGTGTGTGTGTGTGTGCGTGTGCGTGTGCATGTGGGGTGCCTGCCCATACTCACCTGTGTCTATATGTTCAAGGCTGTTGCTGCTGAGGTTGAGCTGCTTGAGGTCCTTGGCAAACAAGAAGTGCTTGGTCCTGAGCTGTTTGATGTTGTTATCGGACAGGTCCATCTTCACTATGTCTGAGGGCAGGTCGGATGGAATACTTTTTAGCTCTACAAGGGAGGAGGAGAGAATGACAGATGAGAGAGACGAAGACCGAGAGACATTCTCCTGAGGTTATAAATACAAAAGGGATCAATGTCCTGACAACATCTGGAAAGAGCAAAATAGAGAGATGCAGAAGAGATAAAGGGGGGAGTAGATAAGAAAAAGGGAGGACCCCTTTTAATTGTTTCAAAGGTGTATGCAGAGACTCAAAGTAGCATTATGTTTGCTTTAAATGATTCATGTGCCGTTTCTCTATTTGAACAACAGAAATACGGTGCTCGCAAGACATTGGTGTACAACATCACTTAAAATGTTTCCGTGTCACTCAAAACGGGAAAACACATCTGAAGGCAGAGCGTGGAACCCGAAACTCTGCAGGTAATAAGAATCCGTCGGGGCTCTGGATGTATCAGTTGTCTGTATTTTTTATTTTTTTTGCACTTTCGAGATGGTGTGTGGGTTGAGAGCAGCATTTAACAGTTTCAAGATGGGCTCGGCTGTGACAGTGTGTGTGTACCGATGTTTCTGTTCTGTTTCAGGGAAGCCTGTTTCTGCTGCCAGACACAGACACACACACGCACACACACACACCAAGGATGTGTTTTTTCCGTACTGTGATGGTCCCAATCCCTCTGATGTGTCTAATGGATGAAACAGTGTTTCCCTTGCATTCCTACCATATAATAGGGCCTCTCCTGACCTCTGAATCAGAGCGCCACACTGAAGCAAGTCTGGCAAATGCTCAACCGTGATCATGATTTGGTGACAGTTTTATCAAGATTTGACAGTCACATAGCTAGAAACAAGGCCACCTGGCTTCACATCTATGATGTCATCAATTAGCGATTTCTGGAGCTGGTCCATGGACTATTAATAGCAGCCAGTTTTTTCGGGTGGTGTGTGTCTTCCTCAAGCCTGGGTCCTCTACCAGAGGCCTGGGAGTTTGAGGGTTCTGCGCAGTATCTAAGCTGTTCCTAGGACTGTTCTCTTCTGGACACAGACCTCAGATGTTGTTGCTGGAATCTGCTGGAGCCACTCTCCTGGTTTGGGGGTCACAGCCCCTAGTGCTCCTATTACCACTGGGACTACTGTGGATTTCACCTTCCACATCCAGTCTAGTTCTTCCCCCAGCCCTTGGTGTTTCTTTAGCTTCTCATGCTTTCTTCCTGATTTTGCCGTCACTTGGGATTTCTACATTGGTCACTACTGCTGGATAGCTCAGTTGGTATGAATGCCGGCTTTTCCGTCAGAGATCAGGGGTTCAAACCCTGGTTGGGACAAGTCTCTAGTAAGAGTCCGTGGCTTAGATTCCTATTGTTATACAAGCCAACAACCTCAGACATGCGTGAGAGTAACACGAATGGAGTCATACTGGCTCAGTATGACTATTTGAGGGGAAGTGAATGATTGTGGAATTTTTTTTTTCCTCTTGGTTTATACTTAAATAGTATCTCTATTTCCATTGTGGTTTTTTTATACTGTAGGCCTATGGTTGACCATGACCTTTGAATGTTGAATATTAGCCGTCACAATGTAAAGTTCTCTATAAATCAGTCATTTAAATTTATGCAATCCCACTATCCCCTGTTAAACTTGCAGACTGAGCTCTGCTTTATCTTAGTTTTTGCTTAGCCAGTTTGTGATAACCTTGTGTGTGTGTGTGTGTGTGTGTGTGTGTGCGTGCGTGCGTGCGTGCGTGTGCACACGTGCATGCGTTCAGACATTGCTCTCTTGCTACCCACCCCTTACCCCCCGCCCCTTTTTTCATATACCAGGACATAATCTGTTGATGTACTTATGTGAATATTTTGTTTCTTTATTTCTGTCACTGCATAATTAACAAGTTATTCATTTGACTATTAGAAGCTTACTTCCTAAAATTTATCTCTTAGGAGCCTGGCTTGGTTATTATAAACCTAGTGTAATTTCACATTCTGAGACATGGTTAAAATGTTATCAAAACGGGACTGTGTGTTGCGATACATTCCTCTCGTAACCATCATTAAAATTTTCTGTGAATTGTCTCACAGCAGAACTTCTGTCAGTTTGGACCAGACTGGATAGCCTTCGTTGCCCTCACATTGATGAGCCTCAGGCACCCAACACCCTATCGCCAGTTTGTGGTTTGTCACTCCTCAGATCACAGTCGGTAGGTACTCATCACTGCTGACCGGGAGCCCCCCACAAGCCTTGCTGTTTCAGAGATGCTCTGACCCAGTCGTCTGGCCATAACAATTTGGCTCTTGTCAAAGTCGGTCAGGTGTTTACTGCTGCCATTTCTCCCGCATCCAACATGTTGACTATGAGAACTGCCTGTTCACTTACCGTCTAATCTACCCAGACCTTGACATGTGCCCTTGTTTGAACATGATCAACGTTATTTGGTTCACCTGTGAGTGGTCATAATTGTTGGCTCATCAGTGTATATGTAGATGATGATGTTACTGATTGGAGTTTTGGCTCTCTGAATTCTACCAATTGGCTGTGGACATTGGAGAAATTATGTGGGCAGAAACATGTAAGTCAGCAAGTCTGGAGATGTATGGATTGTCAGTCAGGTACTATAGGTCACATGTGCTGGAGGCATTTTATGTGAAAGGCCTCAAGTTGTTTCATGTGGGGGCTGTAAAGCGTCCATATCTCACATCCATACAGAAGTGTGGATAGACACACTGCCTGATAGACTGCCATCTTTGTATTGGGGTGCAGGTTGTTGTTGGTGATGACCCACTCCCTAAGGCATCCAAAGGAGTACAAGGCCTGTTGGATCATGTTCTGGATGTCCTGCTCGATGTTGCAGTCACCAGAGAGGATGCTATCAAAGTATTTGAAGTGCGATACAAGGGCAAGAGGAGAGTCCAAGATGTAAAAATTTGGAAGTTCTGGTGGGTGATCAGATAACCTTTGGCAGGGGATTTCTGTTTTGGGGATATTAATAGACAACCCCTTTTACATAAAATGCCTCCAGCGCATCTTGAAAGTGACCTGGCAAGATCATGTCTCACATCTGGAAATTCTAAAATGCACCAGCAGCAGGAGCATAGAGGACACCATCTTTCACCACCAACTCAGATGGCTTGGCCACCTCATCAGGATGCCAGAGGACCGCATCCCCTGGAGGATCCTCTATGGCCAGCTGAGGCTCAGACACCGCTCAAACTGTGGACCAAAAAAGAGGTTTAAAGAACAGCAGAAAGTCTCCCTTAAGAAGTGTGGGCTCCACCTTGGCACAATGGCAGCCATGGATCGACCCAACTGGGGCCGTCTATGTCATGAAGGCGTGAAGGTGGCTGAGAAAAAAGGGAGGAAAAGCACCTGGCAAAGAAGCGCAGGAGACACAAATCCACAGCTGTGGTTAATCTCACACCACTCTCTGCCAGTGCCTTTGTGTGCACTGCCTGTGGAAGACAGTGTGCATCCTACAGTAGACTATACAGCCACAGAAAGACTCATAACCATCAAAAATAGGAGTCATCATCGGACATGATGGACAACCCAAAGAAGAAGACGGGTCACATCCGATGTGACCCGTCTACTGTCACACTGAATGTATAGTATGTTAAAGTACTGTGCAACACTGTAGGTGGTCCCTTTAATGCATGTAAGGCCTGGATCAAGAAAAATAAAATGAATGGCTCCAAGAAGGTTGAATCAGTTCATTGACAGATACGTTTCATCACTCATCTAAGTGACATCTTCAGTCTAAACTGACTGCAGGTATCCCCACCCTTATAAACAATACAGTTGCATTATGACCGAAAGGGCAAGAGTTTCAATGGCCAATGAAAATCTAGTTAATGGTCACGCCCATATTTACATATGAAACTGGTCGTTGGTTTCTGTCGTTATGCCACTGTATTGTTTATAAGGGGTGGGGATACCTGCAGTCAGTTTAGACTGAAGATGTCACTTAGGTGTGTGATAAAACGTATCTGTCAATAACCATTTTATCCAGATGAACTGATTAAGCCCTCTTTGATTTGTTTTACCTGGATTATTGAGCATGCATCAAGACAATCAATTTCCAAAATGTGTGCTTAGCAAACTGCACACACGCGTTTGTGCTATGAATGCTGACATCCAATCCAACTGTTTGTTTCTATGTAAAGTCATAGGGTTTCCTTTGCGGATCAGGACTGCCAAAAAAAAGGCAACAGTTTGTGTGTGTGCACATGTGTACATGCATCCATTTATGTTTATGCATACTTCTATGCACAAGTGTTTTGAATTGACTTCCTGCATGTGTTTATTTACATGCTCATTAGGTCAAATGAATGCCTGGACACTTTAATGCAACAGATGTTTTTGCACACACTGTTGCAGATGTTACAGCTCTCATTATCATGTAGACACAGTGCCATATATCGTCACCAACCGCAAGAAAATATGATTACACACATATAGACAAATCCGCACAAACACATACACAGATGTTAATGTTGCATTCAGATGTACAGAAAGTGGTTGCATTATTCTGTGATGGCTGCAGGAGGAAGGAACTATTTACAATGTCAGCAGAGGCACATAAACACTTTGGAGACAAATCCTGTAACTGTTCTCCAAGTGAGAAATCCAAACCTGTGTAAGGTGTCTTCATTTACCTTTCCTCCATCCTATCCCCATAGACACCCCGTCTATCTGTGCAGAGTCAAGGGGAAGGCCAGACTTTTAGATTTACATGAATCTGGATAGCGCTGAAACTCCCCATTTACCAATATCGCAGCCAAGACTCAAAATCCCAGAGTCCCTGTGCAAGAAACCAGACATCAACCTCTTGAGCCAAAGAGAAATCCACTCTGTCTAAGGAGGATAAATCTGTGTTCCTCTATGTTTTGGGCAAGGTTAATCTTCCTTGCAATCTACCTGTAAGAGCAGTGGTGGTAGCATAAAGGCTAGACTGACAGGTTCAAATAATGGTTGGAAAAAAACCTTGGACTCCCATCTCTCTGTAATTACTGTCTACAATGCTCTGTATGTGACAAAAAGTGTGAAGTAGCACTCACAAAGTATGTTTTTTCACTAAGTGCTGGTCTTAATCTTGTCAGTGCTGTCTTACATATTGTGTATTGGACTTAATTGACCTTGTTTGTTTAGCATGGCTGCAGACAGTGGGAAAGTGCATCCATCTTCAGACTTCATCCATTAACAACACACCTATGCATGCCTTTCCCCATGTCACACGTGTAAGAAACTATTATCCAAAGGTGTGACCAACCCATTTCTTTAACATTAAACATGTATTACCAAACAAGAGCAAATGAGGATGTGCACCGCGTACAATGTTTCCGGGGGATCTACATGTGCTGCCGGGTCTGATTTTGTTTAAATGACTGCATTGGAAACGTTTTGTTATTAATGAATTTCACCGGATTAATTGGATAAAGGGCTGTGCTTGCTTCTGTCTCTCCTACTTTTACATCTGTAATAAACCTTTTCTGACTGGAGCATTTCATGCAGAAACAGGGAGGGAGGGAGGGAGGGAGAGTGAGAGAGAGAGAACACGGTGGAAAAATTTGATTTCCACCATACATGTCCAGCTTTGGACGGGCTTTCAGGTGGGTCTGTTGGAGTAATCAGCCTGATGCAGATTTGAACAGCTGTTCTTGGATTCATCAAAACATGCACGGCAATCCATCAAGCCTCATCAGAATAGCACATTTTCTAGCAAGTGTTACATGCTTAAGGCAAAGCAGTGCATCGGGAAACCTCAAGTGGAAACGGTAGAATGAATTCATGATGAATAGTAGAGAATGAATTTGCAGGGTCAAGGATTATTACAGTCACTCTTCATGGGTGCAGCAAAGTTATCAGAATGACCATTTATCTTCATTCATAGCCCAGAGGTTACAGAATAGGACTCTTAATTATCCATTCTCCCAGTTACATCCAAAACGTACAGTTGCATTAATCTGCGCTGTAAATCTACATTGTGTGGAGCGAGTCTAATAGCAAGTTCTGTGGACTCTAGCTCATGGTAATGGTTTTACCTCAAGGATCCGAATTTGAATTACTTCCCACTGACTTTTGAAAGAAGCTCATTTGTCAAAACATCCTCTGGTGGTTGCATTACTATTAGTATAGCATCTGGAGGCTATATATCAGTACAGCCCACAAATGATGCAATGCAGTGAATGCACTGCAGCTAAATAATAGCCTCAAATGTATTTACATAGTTTGAATCACAGCGATCGAGACAGTTACACAATTCAGTTGGAGGGTTGCACTGCTACGCATTTTTGTGGACATTTATCTATGCAGCACTGCAGATTAGATATGTTTATACATTCGGGGTCTTGATGTACACTAGCAATGTTGCTGAGCTGCCGGCTACACATCTTTGAATTTGTTTAACCTTTTAGTTTTAAATTTGAACTTTTTACAAGTTATTCCCCTAGACTATTTAATTCCTCATATTTCTAATAAGGGAAATAACTAAATATGCAGGACACAAATTTATCACTACTAAAGAGTAAATCTGCAATAGACGGTGCAGTATAATTTTTATTTTTTAGACAGCAGAGAGTGCAGAACCTAATTTGTGATGTGTTTATATCAGTCCTGTAGGGACACATACATTGCAGTAAATTTTTAACTGTTTGGATGAATGCCTGGGCTTGACAGGGTAGAATTAATTCACAGCTTTTTCCCCAAAAGCTTCAAGTGCTAGATGCATGCTATGGGTTAACGCTGGGCAGCAGTTAATTTCAGCTTATTTAACAAGAGGGATGGTAGAGAGGCTGCACGCCATTTTTGTTGTCCGTTTTATCCATTTTTATATTGAACCTCAATTTTTAAACACCACGAATTAAGACTTGTCATTACCAACACATTGGGTACAATCAGGGACAGCTGGTATAAATGGGCTAACAGGGCTAAGCCCGCCCTATCTTTTACAATAAAGATGAGAAATTTATTGTTAAAAACCTTAGAACAGATTATTTTAAATTTTGGTGGAACCTAAGAGCAGCAAGGGCACTAAATAGTCACAAGAAAAACACAAAATACATCTAAATGGGCTGATTTTTTACTGCCCAAACACAAATGCATCAGCTTCAATTCATCTTCGTGTTACGTGAGTGACAGGTTTCTTGGCACGCCCCTTTGATTTGCTGATCATTTGGGCTAAAGTCAATCAGCCCACAGGCCACTGAATTTTGACCAATGACGGCACAGACAGTACAGCCAGTGAAGCGCTACTTGTGTGAGCGTGACAAGGGAGAAAAGTGAGCGACTGTGGCAATGGCGGCCGTGTGCGTTAGCATGAACGAGGTGGATTATTTACTTTCTCATCCATTTTCTTCAATGTCTTTGGAGGAAAATTTGGAAGCGAAGAGCGTGGGGACACATCGTTCAAACGGTGTTCAAATAACACAAAAGGACAAACGACAGAATCGTAAGTTTTGTGTTACTTGGTTTCAACGAGAGGACTGGCTAACAGCAAGTGTAGCTAAGAATTCACTCTTTTGTTCCCCACGCTTGCTTTTTTGGGGGGGAGACGCGGCTTGGCCGAACAAGGAATTGTGGATTTTAAACATTTATCCGACAAAATTAGGAAACATGAATGCAGCACAAGTCACACTGGAAATCTATCAATGCTGGGTAAAGTTAACGTCGCCTGTCAACTTGATGAGGGCCGCCGCATCTCTATAGAGACACAACGAGCCGGTAAAGAAAAGCAGCCATTCATTATCCCGGATTGTGGATCGTATTAAATTTTGTGGGGCACGTGAGCTAGCTCAGCGGGGGTCCGACGAATCTCCGACTTCCCTCCAGCGAGGTGTGTTTCTGGACCTCGCTGAACAGTTCTCTTTTTTGGGTAGCCAGTTAGCCGATCATTCGTCAGACCCAGAGGTTGCCAAGTACACGTCTAAGGCGAGCCAAAACGAGTTGCTTGATTATATGTTGGCAGTTTACGGACATAAATTGGCTGATGAAATATCGCAGACACCATTTGTGGCCGTGCAAGCTGATGACACAACCGATGTGGCACGTGTAAGCCAGTGCGTGACTGTGCTCAGAAACAACCTGAGAATAATCCTCAGAGCGCTTTTTCTGAAACGTTGAAATTAACAGCCTCCATGACGTCTGCAGAGTCAGAGAGGCGTTCCAGTACACTTAAGAGGTGAAAATCATTCCTCTGAAGTACTATGGGACAGGATAGGCTGAACGCCCTGGCTATGCTGTCGATTGAGCGGGACGTCATCCAAAAATCACCGGACTTCAATGACGTGGTGAGGAACCTGTTTGCATCCCAGAAAGGTCGTCGATGTGAGTTTCTCTTCAAATAAGGTAGGCCCAAGCCCATAGACCTCATAAAAGACCATCAGACATGTTTAGCTTGTCTACATATTGCTTGTCGCTCTTGACCCTTATTTTGACGTGCTTACCAAATTGTTTTATTCGGGACATGTTTGACGCAATGTGTTGCAAACAGTTGTGATAAAAACTGTTGCAGTATTTACTGGCAGTCGTTTCAGTTGGGACATGTTTTGTTGTGCATCCTTAGGTGAGCCCTTTTCTGAAATTGTAGGCTACATGATCTATCATGTGGCATCATTCTATCATTCTTGCATGTTTTTCTTTTAAAAATGTCATGTGCTAATGTGTACAGAGAAAAATAGTCAAATGTGTGTGCGTGTGCGAGTTTTTTTTTGCATCAGGCCATTCTTATACTTATCTATAGTGTTGTTGTAGAGCACTTGTATAACAGGGTATATATGTAGTGTCGGTACTCTAACTTGGTCTCTCAGATGTTATGTTGCTGTTGCTGCAGTGTGAACTACAGATGGGCATACTAGATTTGTTAGCCCACCCACCCACCCAATATCACCACCAGCCGTCACTGGGTACAATACACCTCTGTTGGTCAAGGTTATCATTATTCTAAAAGAAGTGCATTTTGTGCTCCATGGAAAGTACCAGAGAAAAAAAGTTAGCCCTAACGTAACCCTCCATACCCGTGTATGTAAACCCTCCGTTCATACAAACTCATTTATTAACTCAAGGTAATGCATGGCAGTGGACAAAAAAAAAAATTGCCAATTTGGCATCAGGCCTTTGTTTCTGTATGCTGCTGCAGAAGTATTGCTTGTAGCCAACAAGCACTGCTACTGCCAAACTCAAGACTAACTGTGGTTATCCCATGTAGCTCAATGTTAAAACTATGACCATAACGCTAAAATTGTACTGTTTGTGGCATGTGCAACCTTGAGAACAACCACCCAGCCTTGGAGAAACAGCACTGATCTCAGCAAAGATCTTCAGTATCTGACGTTTCAAGTTTTATAATGTTTCAGAAACCTTTGGCATGGAGAATAAGTCTGATTGTAATTACAGTACACACACTGGTTTCATGAAAGATCGACAGTCCACAGTGTGCACAGGACCTTCAAGCTATGGTAAAACCTCCTGGCGCCAAGCATATATCACTGCTTAAGCATGCTGCGGGATGGTAGATTCTTTGTCCTTCACTCTTTCATCCATTCTCTCTCCCCCCACTCGCTTTTTTATTTTTTGTGTCTTTCTCCATCGTGCCCCTTTCCCACTCTCTCAATGGACATAATGAAGGATTCAGTTTTTCTGCTGACTAATTGCCCACTACTACTTATCCAGGAAATCCAGGGAGAGCCTAATATAATAGTGCAGTTGTGTGCATGTGTGTGTGGTTGGGAGGCCGCCAACCTACCATATAGCTTATTCCCATTTTCTGCAGCTTAGTCAAAAAAACTTTAGACATCTGATTCCCTTTCCAACTTCAACAGTTTCTTAAGGACACAGTCTGAAATTACAGTATAGTGCCACCTATTGAAGCATTGTCGCCCCATACTGGTTATGTTTCTATTGTGATTTATTGGATTGAAGTTATTTTATTGACTAATAGTTTGACGTAATCATTGCTTTTTACCCAAGAAGTTGGCCACTACTGCCATCCTCATGTAAGACTCATTTAAAGGAGACTTTTTTTTATAACTGCTACTTCTACATTCATGCCTAGTGCAGAATGGGTACAACACAGGGAACTAATATTGCATGTGTTACTGTGTAGTGCCTAATTTACAATGTAGCACAGTTTATGAGAACTACTGTCTTCATATAGAGTTTGATCTTCCCAAGCAAAACCTCCAGGCCTTGTCACCATTTCCTCCAGAGTAATTTGGAGACATTTTTTGTTATTCTCACAACCCAACTTGAAACGCTGATCGTTTCTGAAAAACACTTCCATATGAAAACCAACGTACTGTCATGCCTAGTCTGGCCAACTAATCACTCACTATAGTATTCCCATGTGATCTATATGGAGAATATCATAGAGGCCGAATTCACTGGAATCTACTGTGGTTCACCTCAATGGAACAGCCTTTAAACCAGGAAGCCAGAGAGAGAGAAGAGAAGGAGCCAGTGGTTGTAGTAGACAGACTCATGAAGAATGGAAATAGGAAGAAATTGGGACATGAGATAAAAAAGAGATGGAGCATATCAAACCATACCACACTACTCTGTACCATGTCATGTCATGCCATACCATACCATACCATGTCATATCATACCATACCATGAGATTTTGAGAGATTTTGAGCATGTCATACCATGCCATACTATGCCATGTCATACCATGTTATACCATACCATACCACACTGTACCATACCATACCATGTCATACCATGCCTAACCATACCATATCATACCATAATATACAGTACCATACCACACCAGACTGTTTACTGTTTGGAAGGAAATTCAGTTTGAGGGCCAACACGGATAAGAAATACTGAACAGCAAAAATCAGGCAACTATATAAAACACCATACATTCTCATTTATGGTCGGATGAACCAGAATGGCAGAGAGGAGAAAGGGTCAGAATGATGGAAGCCTTAGTAGAAAGAGATCATCAGCTGAGGAGAGATGGATGAGAGAAACAGTCTGTGAAAAAAAACAGAAAGACCTTTCAGCACTACAGATAAAGGATCGATTGAAAGTTCTTGACTGTAGAAAAAAAATCAGTGGGAAAATATGGAAAAAGCTTCCTTGGGCACTCAGGCTGTACATAACACAGAGACGGTATTGTGTGGTTTGGGCTTGTCAATGCTTGTCAGTGTCACTGTCATTGAAAGGCTGCTTTATTTTTTAGGGCATAAGCTCATCATTTATAAATGAATTCAATTTTGCATTTAAACATAAATACTTTCCTGGCTCCGGTCACAAACACATAGAATGATTCAGTGATGTGTCCAGTCAGTTCAGGTTATCAGCCTGTCAAAAGAGGCATGCTTTGGGATAAAAGATGAAAAGTATCCCGCAGCACAATATCATCTGCACATAGAAATTGTCATTACTGTCTCCAGTCTGTCTTTGGAAATCAACACTGAAGCAGCTTTTTTATGGAGCGCTGTAGAAATTACAGCCGGTTTGATAGGAGCTGCATAGAGGCATATTTATAGAGAGAGAAAGAGGGATTAAAGAGCAGAAGTGAGCGCGAACCAGATGTGAACGCTGGAGGATTTGGAAGACATTAACATCCCCTCCTCTCTCCCTCTTTTCACTCCTCTATCTCGCTTATGTTTCCCAAAGCTCTGACTGTTTCCCATCTGAGCCTTGCTTTTACTGCTGCTTTCTACCACAGGTTGACTCAGCACCAATTCTCAACGCATAAACTGAAAAACCAGTTGTTACCAACAGGACCACAGTACTGTAGCTATTTCACCAAATATCCTGCACGAGAGCAGCACTTCTCTTCATGGAGAGAAGACCTGTTTTAGGGTGAATAGAATAGAATGGAATAGAGAATATATGGCGCAAAATCAGGAAAATGCAATATGGCACACCACACCACAAAAAGCTGTGCAGTGCAACGTTAACACTACACAAGCCAACACTATACACATTTTTACTTTTTATACTTATCCTGTTTCGTTTTTGATGTCTAACCTTATTTAATCTTTTCTCGCTGTATGCATGTGAACATGTTATGTGTAACTGAGATCGACTTACAAAGTCAAAGTCCTCATACGTGATCATTCTTTGCCAAAAAACTGACTTGACAGGGGCGTCTAGGTAGCGTGGTGGTCTATTCCATTGCCTACCAACACAGGGATCGCCAGTTCAAATTCCTGTTACCTCCGGCTTGGTCGGGCATCCCTGCAGACACAATTGGCTGTGTCTACGGGTGCAAAGCCGAATGTGGGTATGTGTCCTGGTCGCTGCACTAGCGCCTCCTCTGGTCAGTCGGGGCGCCTGTTCAGGGGGAAGGAGAAACTGGGGGGAATAGTGTGATCCTCCCATGCGCTACGTCCCCCTGGTGAAACTCCTCACCGTCAGGGGAAAAGAAGTGGCTGGTGACTCCACATGTGTCAGAGGCAGCATGTGGTGGTCTGCAGCCCTCCCTGGATTGACAGAGGGGGTGGAGCAGTGACCAGGACAGCTAGGAAGAGTAGGGTAATTGAATGGGTACAATTGGGGAGAAAAGGGGGGGGGGAATCCCCCCCCCCAAAAAAAAACTGACTTGACTACACAACGCCACAATAGGCAAATTAACACTATGCCATATAAAGAAATTAACACTATGCCATATAAAGCTAACGACATACTAGGCAATGTAACACAATGCAACAAAGCAGCAGAGTTCAAATGTACTCTCAGGAATTTCTTTCTTACATTTCATCACAAAAAAATTACAAATTATGTACCAGGAGGATGAAAAAAAATGTTCTCTTTCACTTTCAAAATGAGAATTTGTAAGGTGCTGAGATTTCTGGCCTTGCAAACCCACGTTCTGGCCCAGAATCTTTATTTTGGCAAAAGAAAAAAAAAACAACAGTAGAGGGCGTTCTTCTCTTTAGAAATCCAATGTCCTGCTACAAAATTACCATTCCCTCACACGTTCATTCATTTTGCTTCGTAATTCATCTTTCCAATATGGAGGAATCAGCTTTGCAACATAACTCTAAAGGACCCATAGAGTCTCATCGTCCAGAGAAAATAACACGAGAAATGTCGTTCTCAAAGTTGAATTATTATAGGTGTCGTGTCTGTGAGGGGACAAAAACGTTGAAGGCATAAAAACTGATGCCGAGCTGGCCGTGTTACTGTTGGACAAGTAAACAGCATTGATATTAAAGACATAGCCATGTGTGATAAGTTAGAAGTATTTTACAGTGCTTTATAACATGACCACCTCTTCACTTGACATTTCTGTGTGATCTCTGTTCAGGCAGCTTGCTAAACTGTGAGATGTTATTTACATTAATTATGCCACTGGCAGGCAACCGCCACTCAAAGGGACGGTTGCAAATGTTGTTGCAATTCCTGCTGGTCACTGATGGTTGTCGCTAGAGCAAAATTTGACTGATTGTACCTTTAACACATCAATAGAACACACCACAGCCACAACACTCCCAAACTAAACCTGACCCGATTCTCTCATCTCACCTTTGCCTTTACAATCCAGCAGAGGTTTGGGGAACATGTAGGTGCGACACAAAGAGGCGGCATCTGGTTTCACTTTGGTGGGTGGAAACTGTGGTTTCTTGCCCATTTCATCAACCAGCCTCCTGTCCACGTGGTTGTCATCCAAGCACAGCGAGTCCACGTCCAGCTTCCTCAGTTTCTGCCCCCTCAGCGACGGGGGCTCGGTGCATTTGGCATAGTTGCCCAGGTTTCGGTTGCTAGGTACCTGCAGGGTGCTGACCAGGCTGTCCAAGGAGCAGTGGCAGCTCCAGGGGTTGTCGTAGAGACGGAGGTAGGTGAGACGTGGTAAGGGGAGGAGGACCTCCTCGGTGGCGGTTTTCAGCCGGTTGTGCTGCAGGAGCAGGGTGGTGAGCTGGGAGAGCCCGCTGAAGGCCTGCGACTCCATCATGGAGATGTCATTCTGCTGGAGGTCCAGACTCTTCAGCTGGGTGAACTGGGAGAACATGTTGTCTCTCAAAACCTGCGGGGGTTGGGGGCAGAGACATCATGCGAGTTTAATTTCATTTGTTTGTTGGCGTGTTGGCTGGTTTCTGTCTTTTGTATTTTGTTTGTTTGTTTGTGTCTTTTGTAACTCCTAATGTCTAAATTTCATTTGATTATTCATTCATTTATTATCTCATGTAGTAATTCACTCGGCTTTGCTCATAATGTTATCCTTTTAATGTCACCTTATGTTTTTTATATGTTACAGCTATTTTTATTAGTATCAACAAATTCTGCCAAAAAGGGATCCAGATAAAGCAATCCAATTCCTTTATTACATTTTCTACCCTTTTCCTTGTGTCCTATCTCCCTTCCTTCCTCCCTCCCTCCCTCCCTTCCTTCATTCATCAGTTTCACTCCATGTGAACTTGGAAAGAGGAAGGTACAAGAAAACATGTACGCGCGCGCGCACACACACACACACACACACACACACACACACACACACACACACACACACACACACACACACACACACACTCCCTCCCTCCCTCAGTTACAAAGACACTAAAGAGAAAAGCCCCTCTTTGATCTGGGCACCATATAACTGGTGCACAGATGCTCAAGTTATCAACAAACCAAGCTGGAGACATTTTATCCCACTGTGTAACAAGGAATCAAGTGTTCTATTGTTTTACTGTTCTGTTGTTATTCTTTATTCTCCCATTCTCTCTGCTTATCTACACTAATCACCAATGCCAGAAGCAATAGACTGACTAAATCGATATCATTGATGTAATTTGTGGTTTGTTTCTGTTCAGTAACCGATGATTAATGTATTCCGCTGTCTTTAGATAATCATTCAGTCTCGCATTCAGCCTTAAAATCCCATTTTTATGAAATCAATAAAAATATTCAGCCAGAAGAATGAGATAATTTCATTTCTTTCCAATGCAACTGCACATGTCTCATGAATTTTCCAGAAAGCAGGCAAATGAGGGCAAATCCTTCCTTGAGAATCGAGAAAATGTCACGCCACTTGACAAAATTCTTGAAAAAAAAGTTCATCTGTGTCGGAGAGATGGAAAAATGCGAAATCATCTCACGCCACTGGCAGATTTTCACTTGTTTTAAGAAAGCCAATATTTTCAAGACCAAATACAGTAACACTAGATTAACTGAGTGGTTTCCCATGACTTATTACTAACATGTTTATAACAATGCACTCCTGTGCTTTTCCCCACCCACAGCACTGATCTGAGTAAACCATAACAGAGTTAACACTCTATCCATGTACTGGGTTTGTTGCAGCTAGAAAATTTTACCTGTATCTTATTTCTTGCAAGGAGGAGGTGGTTGATATCCTTGGGCCAGTCCTGCATCACAGTGGTCAGCTGTCTGTCCTGGCAGTCCAGGTACTTCTCCCCGGCCTCCATGTACTCCTTACACTGCTGGGTCTGACGTTTCACAGCGCCGGGCCTGCCCCTGCCCCGCACAGGGCCCCCGGGGTCCCCTCTTAGAGCCCGGGACCTTGACTGCGCCCCAGTCCCTGAGCGAGGGCCTCGCCTGGGCTCGGCTGACCGGAGGAACAGCAGGAAGAGGAGGGGGGTGAGGAGATACATTATGGAGAGGACTGAAGGGGAACGTAGTCCAATTGGTGATCAGATCGGGCTCAGGTGAATGGTGATGTGACAGGACGCAGGAGGCAGGTCACAGCTGTGAATGTAGGTGACAGAAACACAGAAATAGAGAGTTATTTATTAAGGGGCTGAGGGGCTGCTTCCATTCATGAAAATTTATTAACATTTATATAGCCATTCGAGTTTTGCCTTTCTTGTTTGGGGGCATGCTTCAGTGTATTGCAGTTGGATACATCTCTCATCTTTGGTGATACACTGATTTCAGCGTTTAAAGTCACCTCAAAGTTGGCAAGCCACTGTAGACTAGCTAGGAGAGTTAGCCATCGTGATAGGCAGGTTTTTTGCACTTTGCACAGCAACTTGGTTGTGATCTTTTTGTGTGACATGACTCTACTTCTTGTTTGGTCACTTCATCTTGTAGAGTTGTGATAAATACTTTTGTGTGCAGTAACTAGTGGTTCATGACATTTGTGTTATGGTAACTGCACTCCATATTTGTTGGGTCACTTGTGGGTTGCTGCTTAGGTGTAAGTTGGCAACATTTGTGTGTAGTGGTTGACTACAGTGTGACCACTTTATGTTGTGGGTGTAGCAGTCCACTTTTGGTGTGGTCACTTATGTGTTACTGCGGTTGTGTATTTAATTGTAGCAAATTGTGATCCACAGATCATTGGATCTTAGTGTGGTGGGTGTGGCCTCCCAGTTTGTCAGGTCAAAAGTTTGTGTTGCTGGTTTCTTACATCCATGATAGTAACTTGTATATGTGGTGGAAGACCACATGGTGTCCATTTTGTGTTATGGTAGTGGCAGTTCATTGTTGTTGGATCTTTGTGTGTTTTTGTTGATGTATGGCAGCAACTTTGTAGTTTGTCTACTTGTTATGACCCTTTTTTGGTTTGTGGCTGTTGCACTCCACTTTTGTGTTGGTCACCTGTGTTATTGCTTTTGTGTTGGTAAACGTAGTAACTTGTTTTCTTTTTGGGGGATTTTCCCTCCTTTTTCTCCCCAATTGTACCTGGCCAATTACCCCACTCTTCCAAGCCTTCCCGGTTGCTGCTCCACCCCCTCTGCTGATCCAGGGAGGGCTTCTGACTACCACATACCTCCTCTGATACATGTGGAGTCACCAGCTTCTTCTTTTCACCTGACAGTGAGCAGTTTCACCAGGGGGACGTAGCGTGTGGGAGGATCACACTATTCCCCCCGAGCAGGCGCCTCGACCAACCGTAGGAGGCGCTAGTGCAGCGACCAGGACACATACCTACTTCTGGCTTCCCACCCGCAGATAGGGCCAATTGTGTCTGTAGGGATCTCCGACCAAGCCGGTGGTAACACGGGGATTAGAACCACCGAGCCCCATGTTGGTAGGCAACAGAATAGACCGCCACACCAACGGGACACCAACGCAGTAACTTTTACGTTTGGTTTTGTGGTGTTTTCTTTTTCACCTCATGGTGGTAGCCATATTGTACCTAGTGGGAGTGGTACCCACTCAATTGGCTACTTGTGTGGTTGCTGCTCATTCTTAAACCCAGTGCCAGTGTCTTAGTTGGCCCTTTCGTGTGCATGATAAGATGTATTTTGTTCCACATGTGACCCAAGTTGAAACCTTTTGTCAGCGGTCATCCCAATTTGTTGTGTGACTTATTGCATATCGTTTGCTTCATCTTGAGGAATGACGAGTTGTCTTGTGTATAGTGCTGGGACCTCTGAGCAACATTGTTAGCTGCCAGACTTGAGTGCAATCCGAATTAGTCCACATGCGCAGAGATAGTTAGGTTTTGCTTTTCTAACAGTCTTGTGGATTAGATACTTTTGGTCTGTGCATTTAGCTGTGTTTTACCTTTATATTTACAGTCTTGGTAAGTAGCACTCATTTGCTAAAGTGAGTTTTTGTGCCACCATGTTTGGACAGTGAATATATGAATGTCTATTGCCATAGAAAACAATATAAAAACACGCAGTTAAACTGTTGCAAAAAACATTTTGGTTACTAATATTTTAGAGACCACCAAATGTTCCGTAGGTTTTTTCAGTGGAGCTTCTGTCTTTCCGTTAGAGGCCGAGCTCCCCACATCTCCCAAAGTTCATGCTGCGAAACAAGAAAAAAAAATCCTAACTGTCCAGCATAAGAAGCGGCTTAACATTTGTCTCCGACCTCAGCAACAACACAATGATTAGAGCACAGTTGTAAAAACTGTCCAAGTTCCATTTGTAACAGAGAAGGTTAAGTAAATAAATACACAAAGAGTGAAGGCCAGAATTGCTATATCAAAGGCAAGTAATGACTTAACCCTTCATCTCCTTGTGGTGAGAAAGTGAAGGATAGACTGAAAGGCTGAACAAGTTGTAATATCCATTAAGGCAGCAATGATCGCAAAAGTAAATAAAGATGTAGAGAGAAGTGTAATAGAGATTTTGGGGCAAACAATGGATTTCTCTGAGGAGACCAACCCTTATTGCATGTTTTATCCAGTCGCAGCAAAAAAATCTGCATGCTGTGCCATAAAGGAAAATGTGCTATCATGAAGCCAACAAGCTGTGTTGTTGGGTTAATGATAGCCAAACACAAACAGGGTTTTGTTATAACACAGAGTTCCTCTGTGTTTTAACAAAACACAGAGGAACTCAGCGCAAGAAACAAGATAACAGAAAATCAAACAAGGAACAGCTTACAAAACAGCGAACTGGAATGCTCCAGAAAGTTATGAAGAGATCTTTGAAGGTCCAGACAGGGCACATTGATGGCCAGTTTGATGATGACCATCATTATGGGCTTGATGAGTCAGTAATCATGTCACAACCCAAAAGAATCGTTCAGCAATTAAAGTGTCACTGAAAAATTGAAAAACAAGGTCGTTAAATGATGTTTTGGTGTTGTCTATTGTTTTCCCGAAAGTGCCTATTGGGCCGACGTCCAAGCTAAGGAACAACTCATATAAGATTGCTTGTGATCTTCTGTGGTCATATCTCATTATTCATATCATGATTCATTGAAACACTGTTTTAGAAATTCATTGGGGGTTTTATGCCATTTGGCATCAACTCTGTCCAGATCTTCACAGCAGTTTTATTGAGGTGAGGATTGAGAGTTTCTCTCTAAATTGTGTTGAATGATCTGGTATCGTTTTGATACCCAATCTTGTGGTATTGCTTCACAATTAAACAAATTCTAAGGCATTTTCTGAGGACAGTTAATCTCCTTCAAGGAGACAAGCTAAATTATTGAGATTATTTACCAATCCATAGTGATCTGTATCAAATATATCTTGTCTAGCCAAGACCAATGATCGTCGGTGATTCAGTGGTAAGACGTGAAATCAAAAACTATTGTGACCCATAGTCTACCAGGTGCTAAATTTGTAGATATTATGCAGCAGATTCCGTGTCTCCTCAGCAAACACCCAAATGTTCACAAGGTTGTTATTAATATTGGCACAAACTACACCATCAGGCAGCAGTCTCAAGTTTTAAAACAGGATTTTAACCTTTATTTTAATGAACTCAAAAACCGTGGAAAGACTGTCTTTATCTCAGGCCCTATTGCCACGTCGGGTCAAGGTATCGCACGTTTTAGTCAGCTGCTCTCTCTTCACACATGGCTGCGGTCAGTCTTTCCATCACACAATTTATCTTTCATCGACAATTTTAATCAATCTTTTTTGGGAAAACGCTTCCTTTGGTCGGGCGTCCCTACAGACACAACTGGCCATGTCTGCAGGTGGGAAGCCGGATGTGGGTATGTGTCCTGGTCGCTGCACTAGCACCTCCTCTGGTCGGTCGGGGTGCCTGTTCAGGGAGGAGGGGGAACTGGAGGGAATAGCGTGATCCTCCCACGCGGTACATCCCCCTGGTGAAACTCCTCACTGTCAGGTGAAAAGAAGCAGCTGGCGACTGCACATGTATCTGAGGAGACCTCCCTGGATCAGCAGAGTGGGTGGAGCAGCAACCAGGAAGGCTTGGAAGAGTGGGGTAATTGCCTGGATACAATTGGGGAGGAAAAGCTGGAAAAAAAGGGAAAGTGCTTCCTTTTTCAGCAAGGATGATATCCACCCCAGCTTCCATGGCACTAGTGCACTTTCAGCAAACATTTTTCAGACAGCTATGACAGCTTCACATCCCTCACTGACTGCTATTCACTCCACAACAGCTCTGGACTACACACCGGCCACTGATTGTTCTTTTTCACCCCACGTGACCTCTTCACCTCCTGTTTGTACCACCAGCTCCTACTACTGCTCTCTATCATCCCATTCATAATAAATAATAGACCTCACAAACGTGATAATGCATTATGCAAAATGTGTTTTAATCTGATTAGGCCCACATTCATACTCCGCTCCTGAACATTCCGGGTGCTAAAGTCCCTTCTCCTTGCCCTCTGAAACTTGCACTGCTTAATGGTAGGTCTCTAGCTAAAAAGCCTTTCATTGTTAATGACTTCATTACTGCTCACAAACTGGACTATATCCTGCTAACAGAAACCTTGCTTGATCAAAATGGTAATAAGGAACTGATTGAAACATCACTTGCTCACTACAATTTTGTACATTGCACTCAGACTAATAGGAAGGAAGTGGGGGTTGCTGTTTTATATAATGATACTTTTGGCTGTAAATCTGTGTCTTTTGGCAGTTATCTGAGTTTTGAATGTTTAGATCAAGTTGTAAAATCTGTATCTCCTGTTGTACTATCTAAAATCACAATTGATTTTGACAGCATTCTCATATCAGGTGATTACAGTATTCATGTTGACAATAGCAACAACTCAGACACAAAGCAATTCATCAGTTTATTAAAATACACACACACACACACACACACACACACACACACACACACACACACACACACACACACACACACACACACACATTCGCATCTAGGGACAATTTAGTACGGCTGATTCACCTGACCTACATGTCTTTGGACTATGGGAGGAAATTGGAGCACCCAGAGAAACCCCCGCAGACATGGGGAGAACATGAAACCTCCACACGGGGATGACCCGGGACGACCCCCAAGGTTGGACTACCCCGGGGCTCAAAGCCAGGACCTTCTTGCTGTGAAACGACCGTGCTAACCACTGCGCCACCATGCTGCCTTAATATAGTATATCCAACAAAAAAAAATCACTGGGTATACTCATTCAAAGGGTCACACACTTAACCTTGTCTTTTCCAAAGGTCTTGATTTCAAGTGTCTGAAATTGAGATTTGACTAGAAATGTAAAGAACTTTGAGTGGCTGTTGCAGCTCAAAAAGTGCTATATGAGATGCAACTTGATTGATTGATATGGTAATAATAGCTGTTCTGGATGTTGCCATTTCTGATCATTATTACATGTTTTTTGATGTTATATACTTCTGTGAACAAATGAATATTGACAGATTCTTTAACAAATGTTACATTAATGCTAATACAGCTAATATATTTCATTAATTAATTAATTAATTCATTCATCTTCAGCCGCTTCTGTGGGGTTGGGTCATGGTGGCAGCAAGCTAAGTAGGGCACTCCAGATATCCCTTTCCCCAGCAATGCCCTCCAGCTCCTCCTGAGGGATCCCAGGGCATTCCCAGGCCAGATTGGACATGTAGTCCCTCCAACAGGTTCTGGGGCTACCATGGGGTCTCATCCCAGTTTGCCGTGCTTGGAAAACCTCCAAAGGAAGGTGCGCAGGAGGCATCCTAATCAGATGCCCAAACCACCTTAACTGACTCCTTTTGACACTAAGGAGCAGCAGCTCTAGTCCGAGCTCTCTTCGGATCTCCGAGATCCTTACCCTATCTCTAAGGCTGAGGCCAGACACCCTACTGAGGAAACTCATTTCAACCGCTTGTATCTGCAGTCTCACCCTTTCGGTCACTACCCAAAGCTCATGACCATAGGTGAGGGTTGGAACGAAGATTGACTGGTAAATTGAGAGCTTTGCTTTCCGGCTCAGCTCCCTCTTCACCACAATGGTCCGGTACAACATCCGCATTACTGCTGATGCTGCACCAATCCACCTGTCAATCTCCCGCTCCATCCTACCCTGATTCGTGAACTAGACCTTCACTCTTTCACTTGAGGCAACAACTCATCCCCGATCTGGTAGAGAACCATGGCCTCAGATTTGGAAGTGCTGACTCTCATCCCGGCCATTTCACACTCAGCTGCAAACTGCCCCAGTGCGTGCTGGAGGTCGCGTTCTGATGAAGCCAACAAAACCACATTATTTGGGAAGAGCAGAGATGCAATTCTGAGGTTCCCAAAATGGACACACACCTCCTTGGCTGCACCTTGAGATCCTGTCCATGAATATCACAAACAGAATCGGAGACAAGGGACAACCTTGGTGGAACCCGACACCCACTGAAAACATGTTTGACTTTGTGACAAGAATGCAGACACAGCTCTCACTTTGGTTTTACAAGGACCATATTGCTTGTAGCAACTGCCTTGGTACCCCATATTCCCACAGTACCCCCCCCCCCACACACACAAACACACAGGGTACATGGTCGTAAGCTTTCTCCAAGTCCACAAAACACATGTGGACTGGCTGGTCAAACTCCCATGCCCCCCTCAGCACTTCTGCAAGGGTAAAGAGTTGGTCCATTGTTCCACGGCCAGGACAGAATCCGCATTGTTCCTCCTGGAGCTGAGGTTCGACAATCGGTCAGAGCCCCCTTTCCAGCACCCTAGAGTAGACTTTCCCAGGGAGGCTGAGCAATGTGATGCCCCGTTAATTGGAGTACACCCTCCGGTCCCCCTTTTTAACTATGGGAACCACCATCCCAGTCTGTCACTCCACGGGTACTGTCCCCAACCTCCATGCGACACTGAAGAGGCATGTCAGCCAAGACAGCCTAACAATGTCCAGAGCCTTCAGCAGCTCAGGGCAAATCTCATCCACACCCGGCGCCTTGCAACAAAGACGCTTCTTAACCACCTCAGCGCCCTCTGCCAGGGATATGGATCAGGCTTCCCCTGAGTCTTCAGACTCTACCTGCTCCACTGAAGATGTGTTAGCCGTGTTCAGGAGCTCCTCAAAGGTCAAAAGGGAACAGTTGAAAGACCAGCCTTACCCAAGGCAGATACACCTGGCGACACAATCAGGTGCTCAGGACTAGCCACTGGATCTGGCTCAAAAGGAGAGACGCCGTCTGGGCTGCCAGGGTGAACAGCTAACCACAGGTCACACACCCAGGACCGATCAACCTGTGGTGGGCCTGCCTCAGCGGAGGGTGTCTTGTGATAAAAGGCCGAAACACCCTGTAATGCTGAGGTACACAACTGATGTGTCCTGGTGGTGGCAATGTCACAGGAAGAAGCAGCCAGATGTGCTAATGCCGTAGCACAAGCCAAACAGGGTCGCTGGATGAGGTGGGAGGGTGTTGAAAAGAGGAAACTCACATGGAGTGAGCTCTGGAGCATGGAATCAAACAGGCTGAGTTTCATCATCAAGGCCACATATGATGTCCTGCCCTCTCCCATAAATCTAAATCTCTGGTTTGGAGAGAATCCATCTTGCTCCCTGTGTACAGCCCCAGCAACCCTCAAGCATATCTTGGTTGGCTGCAAGACCAGCCTTACCTAAGGCAGATACACCTGGCGACACAATCAGGTGCTCAGGTGTTTGGCAGCTGAACTCGATTGCAAGAGGGTTTCCATCAATGCCCAACCCTTCAACAACCAGGAAGGGCCCCGGCGGTTCCCAGCTTTCATTCGAGAGGGGGATAAACTGAAGGCCAACCCTTCACTTCCCAACTTAGGCTCACTAAACTCAGCCAGGGATTGGGAAATGCGAGTGGACTTAGGCCAGAAGCTCATCTTCCCGACAGAGATCGCAACAACCACCTTGCGACCAGACCTCGTCCTCTGGTCCAATTCTAACCAGCTCGCTTACATCATTGAGCTCACAGTCCCCTGGGAGGATGCAGTCGATGAAGCGTACGAGCGTAAGAAGCTGCGGTACGCCAACCTAGCAGTCGAAGCAGAGGACAGAGGCTGGAAGGTGAAGGTGCGCCCTGTGGAGGTGGGTTGTAGGGGCTTTGTTGCCAGCTCCACAGCAAAACTCCTGAGGGAACTAGGAGTCAGGGGGCAGGCCCACAGGAGAGTGATCAAAGAGCTAGCCAACACTGCTGAGAGGACTAGCCACTGGATCTGGCTCAAAAGGAGAGACGCCGTCTGGGCTGCCAGGGTGAACAGCTAACCACAGGTCACACACCCAGGACCGATCAACCTGTGGTGGGCCTGCCTCAGCGGAGGGTGTCTTGTGATAAAAGGCCGAAACACCCTGTGATGCTGAGGTACACAACTGATGATGTGTCCTGGTGGTGGCAATGTCACCTTGGCAGATATCTCCAGTTTGATCTCCACTGAATCTGTTGCAGTGCAAACACTAGGGATTTTAACAACCAGTCCTTTTTTTAATCTTTCCACTGCTTGACAACATCCCCAGTCCAGGTCAATAGTTCCCCTCCCTGGCTGAACACAGCCTGAGTCAAGCCCTGCTTCCCTTTCCCGAGTCGCCAGATGGTTTGCCAGAACTTTGAGGCCAACCAAAAGTTCTCCTCCATAGCCTCACCAAACTCCTCCCACACCCGAGTTTTTCCTTCCATGACCGCCAAAGTCACAGCCCATCTGGCCTCCCGGTACCTGTCTGCTGCTTCAGGAGACCCCTGGTCCAACCAAGCCTGAAAGGCCTCCTTCTTCAGCCTGACAGCTTCCCTTACCGCCAGTGTCCACTAGCGAGTTCTTAGGTTGCCACCTCGACAGGCACCGATGACCTTTTGACCACAGCTCCTGCCTGCCACATCTGCAATAGAGGCTTTGAACATGGCCCGTTCCATGTCCCCAACCTCCCTCGGGATACATGAGAACTTCTTTCAGAGGTGGGAGTTGAAGACTTCACAGACAGGGCCTCCGCCAGATGTTCCCAGTTCACCCTCACTACACATTTGGGTTTGCCAGGTCTGTCCAGCAGCCTTCCCCACCATCTGATCCAACTCACCACCAGGTGGTGATCAGTTGACACCTCTGCTCCTCTCTTCACCAGAGTGTCCAAAACATTTGGCCATAGATCTGATGATATGACCACAAAGTCACTCATCAATCCTCAGCCTAAGGTGTTGTGGTACCAAGTATACTTACTATGAACTACCTCGGGGACCTAATATATTTCCATCCACTATCCAATCTACTTATCCTGCTCTCAGGGTCGCAGGGATGCTGGAGCCTATCCCAGCAGTCATTGGGCGGCAGGCGGGGAGACACCGTGGATAGGCCACCAGACCATTACAGGGCGACCTAATATATTTATTGATGAATTTTCAAAATATAAAATGGTGGACAATTTCAGCTTCATGACTGTCACAGTGTACTTAAGATAGAATAACAATACAACAGTCTTTAGACAAGGAATGACTATGTCTTTGTGCATGCTCAATAATCCAGGTAAGCAAATCACAGAAAGTTGAATAAATCACAAAGTTGAATCAGTTCATCTGGACACAACGTTTATTGACAGAAACGTTTCATCAGTCATCTAAGTGACCTCTTCAGTCTAAACTGACTGCAGGTATCCCCACTTTTATAAACAAAACAGCTGCATAACGACTGAAACCAATGATCAGTTTCATGTGCAAATATGGGCGTGAGCATTTACTAGAGTTACAATGGCCGTGTGTACTATTTACAGAGGATTTGGGAATGTTTGCAATCACAGTATTGTAAGATGGTGACAGATGTACTCTTAGCCCCCCCCCCCCCCCCCGGTTCAGGGATGGTCGTTCCCTCTTAACATAGATGGCCTCTTTGACTCCATATTCAAACCAGCATTCCTCCCTATCAAGGATGTGCACATCCTCATCCTTGAAAGAGTGGCCACCGGCCTGTAGATGGGTGTAGACTGCAGAGTCCTGACCTGACGTGTTAGCTCTTCTGTGTTGTGTCATCCTCTTGGCCAGCATCTGTTTAGTTTTCCCAATGTACAAGCACTTAACAGTGTACACTAGATTGCTCTGTTTGTGCTGGGAACCCGATCCTTGGGGTGGACCAATTTCTGGCGCAGCGTATTTTGGGGTTTGAAAGCAACTGAGACGCGGTGTTTGGAAAGGAAGGAATGACTGTATACAGTCGAAATAAGAGGCAATAAAGTGCAATGGAAGAGCATATTTGCCACTAAAACAGTGGTCTAGTGATTGCACCATCAGTTATTTAAGAGGAGCCATGAGCTATCATTGACCAATGTGATCTCAAACGCTACCATTTACACACAAGCCACTGAAAGTGCACCAGGGAGGATGGTAGTAAGAGGCAAGTGAGGACAAATCCTCTTGCCACCAGCCTGCTACCTGAAACTTGTTTTGGAGTTTTGAAAAAGTGATAATTTACCTAAGTCAGATGAATGAATGAAAGAGAGCTATGATTGAGAACTCCTGCTCCACAGGAACATCCTCTTAAGTTTGACTCACGTGCTTGCTGTTTTAACATAGTGAAAAAAAAAGAAGTCACAACCAGGCCAGGATATTCAGAAGTGTTCAGATACAAAGGAAAACGTTTCTGCCCAGTACATATCACGATCACTGAATCCAGCCATTACGTCATAAATATGTCCTCATTGACTTGAATGGTGTGGGACTTTAGTTTATGAAGACCCGACCAGGGTGAGAAACTGTTCTGGTCGTAATAAGTCACTCTCAGTAACTGTCACTTTATCTATTGACAAAGAAAAAAATGATTGGATGAAATCATCCATTTGTGGAAATTAGAAAACAAACCTTTTCTCATTAAAACAAGCAGAACACAAAAGAATAGAGACAATGAGATTTATACTGTAAAATTTAAAATGGATGTTATGAGTAAGAAGAAAAGTGGGATTTCAATATTTCTTTGAGGTCTCCAATGACTATCCATAAGAGAAGATAGAGAGGAAGGAGCTGTTGGATTAAACGAATAATCGTTCAATGACTCAATCCAGTTTACCCACAATTTAGAATAAATCCACATTACTGGTTCTTTAACAGAGGTTTCTGAAAGTGTTATGGATTGATGACAGATTTTGTCATATTAATTTATGTTGCTATAGCATTTGTGCCAAAGTATAATCCCATCTGGCTGCCTTATTTGACTTAAAGGTTGATACATGATAATTAATTCTATGCACCAGTCTTTTTTTACACCACTTTTGTTTATATTGTAAACCATCCAAACATCCCTTATCCAAACCGCTTATCCTGCTCAGGGTCACAGGGATGCTGGAGCCTATCCCAGCAGTCATTGGGCGGCAAGCGGGGAGACACCCTAGACAAGCCGCCAGTCGATCACAGGGCCATATACTATACAGGCCATATACAGGGCCAATCCATCACAGGGCCATATTGTAAACCTCTTTGGTTTATATTGTATTGCACATTGTTTTTTTGTTGTTGTTGTTTTTTCTAGTTCGTACTGCCCGTGTTTCTCTTGTTTGCACTTGTGCGAAATGGAATAACAGCAGAGTTAAACTAAATTGACTTAGAGTTAAGCTGAGTGACCTCTATACTTGTTGTTTTGCTGCCATTCTGTCTAACTCTCCCCCAGCCATTCTGTCTTTCTCTCTCTGTGCCTTGCTACCTTTTCTGTCCAGCTTGCATATAGACTCTCTTCTGAACTAAGCCAGGTTATGGGACTGTCATCACCAGAAAACATGAAACCCGCCAGAGTGGAAATATTAATATTTGTGGCTCAATAATGATGATGAGTGTTGATTTTTGCCTTGCATCAATTCGTTTTAGACTCCATGTTAGCGCGCGTGTGTGTGTGTGTGTGTGTGTGTGTGTGTGTGTGTGTGTGTGTGTGTGTGTGTGTGTGTGTGTGTGTGTACGCTTTGTATGGTAAAATAAGTGAGTCATTGGTCTCTTGAGTAAAGAGAGGCAGGAGGCAAAGACAAAAGGTCTGCCAAGAAACACCATTTACACCCCACACACATATATGTACAACACATACAAACAGACAGATACACACACGCGCGCGTGCACACACGCGCACACACACTGAGTCAGTCCAACTGTACCTAACCACAAACCCCTCACAGTCTTCCAGTCTCACACAGTGGAACAAGCTTGTCAATGCAGATGGTGATGTTCCATTGTGAATAATAGACTGGGCATGTTAGCTAGCTCCAGATATGAACAGCTGAAAATGCATCTGGGGCGACACTTCCTAGTCCATTGAAGATTCCCTGACCATCAACCCAACAGTGGTGTCAGATATAGCAAATATAAGTTTTACTTATGTTTCTGCATGTAACAATCCATTTCCTGTTCCCTGTTACCCCACCAATAAGAGTAAGTGTTTGAAGATTTATTTTATTTACCAGCTTTCAGAGAGTATCCTTGTGGGTGCATGTGCTTGAGTTGTGTGTTTGTGTATGTATGTATTTTCATGTGTCCTTCTGTATGCATGCATGTAAAATATGGGTGGTTGTATTTGTGTTTATGTGCCTGATGAAATGTTTTCGAGCACAATGGAAACACCTATGCTAGCCAAAATACCACACATGGTGCATATGCACAACAGATGGGGAGATGTGTTGAACTGGTGTATCCACTTCAGTTAGATCTTTTTATTTATTTTCTTTTCCGCTAATATTGGTACAAACAATTATGTCTGAGCTGGATATGGTGCTTGAAGAAGTAAGTATGTATATTGCCTTGGTGGGGTGGCATGCTTTGATCCCAGAATCTCATACCATTTGGTCCCCTATTAAGCCATGTAGATGGAGCACAATGCTAACACTGCCAAAGTTATGGGTTCTTTCCTTGTTCCTTGGAGGTTATTTCTTTCATAGCTCAATTAGCAGAGCTTTATGTTTGTGGCTCCAGAATGCCTCGAACTATTATCCCACAGCATCTCCCTGCAAAAGGTTTTTGGCATTTTCTACACCACTTCCCTGTATTGTGTCTGGATTCTACCCAAACCATTTGGGCCAACATAGGTAATGCCCCCCTAATTTCCACAGCCCTGTTGTATAACAGAAAGGTCCTGTCCCACTCAGCCCAAATAAACTTCCAGCCTTGGTCAGTTTCCTGCCCCAGGCTTTTGAGTTCTTTCAGCAGTGTTTTAGCACCTTTTAGTGGTGGTTTGTTTGAACAAGAAGTAACCTGTCTGTACAGGAAGTAGTTCTTATCTGACCAGAAAGCAGCCATTTTCTCCTCAAGCAGACAAAGGGGCAGATGGGCAGATGTGTATCTTATCTGCTGCCAGCTTTTCATTTAAGCTTGTAAAAGCTTCATCTCTAAGTTTCTGTGTTATGTTACCTCATATTCCAATTGTATTTGGTGATATTTGAAAATGACCCTCGTCATAATAAGTCATAATAAGCCTCACCCCTTGAAGAAGCGCTGAGGCTTCAGGTTGAAGACACTGGAGTATAGAGCTTATATGAAAGACAGTGGCATCTTCTTCAATTAATGTGTCTCTTCTCTCACCACACACGTAATTGCAATGGTGCGATTAAGTGTATATAGTGCGACAGTAAAGACCACAGCACTGCCCTCCATCCAAGTCCACCCCGTTCAGTCTCTCAAGCATCCAGCCCCTCTAGAGGTCATGGCAAGGAAGAAGAAGCCTCATAGTCTCTCAAGCATCCAGCCCCTCTAGAGGTCATGGCAAGGAGGAAGAAGCCTCATCTTAATTACCATCTGTAAGCAGCACATGTACAGAGGTCTGTGGCAAAGATCTTACAGCCAAGTCCTGCTCAAAGATTTGTTTGGTCTAAATGTATCTGATGGGTAAGTGTGAGAATACAGTGACGATGTATGCAATGCTTGATGATCAAAGCAACTGATCACTAGCGAAGTCAGAGTTCTTTGAGCACACATCAACAGCAATGCATCTCCTTACTCACCAAAGACCTGTGCTGGCATCACAGGCACAGCTGGGAGAAGGGCTGATGGTTACCAGATAAAGCCTGTACATAGTGGAGTTAATCTATCACTTCCAACACTGATAGAATGTAATGGAATACCGGATAACAGATCTGAGATACTTACACCCGAGGCAGCCCGTCACTATCCACACCTGAAGTCTATCGCCTCAGAGATCCCAGAACCAGATGCAAAAGGTCAAATCCTGCTGCTACTAGGTTGTGACATCTTGAGAGTCCACAAGATGAGGAAGTGAGTGAATGGGCCTTGCGACCCCCCTGTTTGCGCTCAATCTAGTCCTGGGATGGGTTCTTGTAGGCAATGTGTATTTGGGCACCTCTTCTATGCCAAGGGTGCAATGCTTTAAAACCAGTGTGTTAATGGCAGGCCTTCAAACTTCATGCCCTGCAAAAACTACATCCATCTCAAAAAGAAGCAGAGCATGAGAGATGACAAACAACACGGGTTTCCTCATGCCTTCAAAGACGACTCGATAGGCAGAACAGACAAAGATCACCTCAGACACTCAGTGTTTGAGCGTTCAGCATGCAACAACAAATTTGTGTCCTCTATAGAGGATGAGATTTTCTTGGACACAATGGAGAAGGAGATCTTCCAAGATGAAGCCAACAGCTGGCTAGCTCCACTTCCTTTTAGACACTCAAGACCTCCTCTCCCCATTAATAGAAAGCAACCACTCTTCTCCTTAAGATTCACCTTGCAAAAGAAGCCAGAAATGAAACAAGAGTTCCCTGACTTCATTCAGATGATATTCGAGAACAACCATGCTGAACCAGCACCTCTAGCTGAAGGTCAGGAATGCTGGTATTTGCCAACTTTTGGAGTTTACCATCCAACAAAACCCTGACCAAATTAGTTGTTTTCAACTCCAGTGCGCAGAACCAGGGTCTCTCTCTCTCTCGCAATAGTGTCCTCCTAATGGGTTCTGACTTGAACAACAGCCTCGTGGGTGTCCTGATCCAGTTCAGAAAGGAGCCAGTTGCAATAACAGCAGATATCCAGCAAATGTTTCACAGAAACTGTCACTCGCAAGTTCGTAGAGCGGGACTTTTGCATGGCGATGGACTTACTTCTCCTCTCTACTAATGAGGCAATCGATCTACTGCAGAGAATGCAGGCTTCACTAGCGGAGTTGAATCTAAGGTTGCACAAAATTGCATCCACCAGTGCAGCAGTGCTGTCAGCATTGCCTCCTGAGGATTGTGCCAAAGGCATCAAAGACCTTGATCTTAGAGATGAAGCTATGCTTATTCAGCGTAGTCTTGGTTTGTGCTAGGAGATCACCGCAGACATGTTTACCTTCCAGACGTTAGGTGGTAACAAACCATTCATGAGGCATGGGGTCCTGTGAACAGTCGATACAACCCAATCAGCTTTGCAGTTCCAGTGAGGATACAAGGGAGTCTCCTCCACTCCTGCAGCGAGAACTCTCCAAAGAAGTTGATGATTGGGACACTCCATTCCTGGTAGAAAAGTGCAGGGAGTGTGAAGCATGGAGAGATTCTCTTAATGATCTGCAACAGCTTCACATCTGCTGAACATACAATTCAAAATCTCTCTCAAATGCAAAACACACTGAGTCTCTTCTCTGATACCTCCCCCAAAGCTGTTGGTGCAGCAGTGTATCTCAGAGCCATCTATGAGGATGAAAAGTGTGACGTCAGATTCATTCTGGGGGGGGGGGGGGAAGTTGACACACCAACATGAACCTACCATTCCCAGACTTGAATTTTGTACAGCTGTTTTAGCAGTAGAGATGTCGGATTTCATTTTACATGAAATTGATATCAAGCCAGACAAGGTGCACTCTAAGTGTGACAATAAAGTTTTACTGGGTTACAGAGAGAGCCGACGCTTTCATGCATATGTACACAATAGAATCCAAATAATCAGACAGTCGACGAGTCCCAAGCGATGGTAATACGCGCCTTTTGAGCTCAATCCAGCCAACCATACTGCAAGAGCTGTTCCTGCCTTTCAATTTCAGAATATAAATTGGCTTACAGGACCATATTTCCTCTACAAGCCATCCACAGTGCAGAGTCTGACCAGTTCTGGTATTGTTGGAGGCACAAATATCTCCCCACTCTGCAAACCCACTGCAAATGGAAGACAACACAGCTGGACATTCAGAAGGGAGACCTTATTCTGATGAGAGACACTCAAGTAACGCACCATGAATGGCCGATGGCACTTGTCTGTGACGTCTTTAAAAGTCCAGATGAGCGTCCGGGTAGTGTAGTGGTCTATTCCGTTGTCTACTAACACGGGGATGGTCAGGTCAAATCCTTGTGTTACCTCTGGCTTGTTCGGGTGTCCCTACAGACACAATTGGCTGTGTCTGTGGGTGGGAAGCCGGATGTAGGTATGTGTCCTGGTCGCTGCACTAGTGCCTCCTCTGGTCAGTCGTGGCGCCTGTTCGGGGGGGAGGGGGAACTGGGGGGAATAGCATGATCCTCCCATGCACTACATCTTCCTGGTGAAACTACTCACTGTCAAGTGAAAAGAAGTGGCTGGCGACTCCACATGTATCGGAGGAGGCATGTGGTAGTCTGCAGCTCTCCCCAGATTTGCAAAGAGGGTGGAGTAGCGACCGGGACAGTTCAGAAAATAGGTTAATTGGCTAAGTACAATTGGGGAGAAAAAGGGGGAGAATCCCCCCCCCCACCAAAAAAAAACAAGTCCAGATGAGAAAGTACTCAAGATACAAATCAAGGTTTCCAAGGAAGGATTGTGCAAGGTGTATGAGACCAGTCACAGAAATTGTCCTTCTGTTGTCAAGAAAAGACCAAGATATAGTTAACTAGATTTGACACCTTATAGATGCCATGCGGGGAGTGTCCTGCCTCAGGCTTTTGTGTTCTTTTAGCATTGTTGAGTTCTTTTTAGCTGTGTTTTAGCAACTAGTTGTGGTTTGTTTGAACAGAAAGTAACCTGCCTGTACAGGAAGTAGTTCTCATGTGACCAGAAAGCAGCCGTTTTCTCCTCAAGCAGACACATATCTTATTTGCTGCCATCTTTTTGTTTAAACTTGGCAAGACATTATCTGTAAGTTTCTGTGTTATGCTACCTCATATTCTAATCCTATATGGGGACATTTGTGAGGAGGATGCTTTTGTGAGCTCTGTAAGATATATGCTGTAATTTCTTGAGATGTAACACGTGCTTGCCTGGTTTGGAGCTGATATTTGCTAAAATAGTATGTAGGATGTTGTGAGACCTACGTTGTATGTAAGTGCAAGTGAATTACTATAATTTAAAATACATGTATAGTAGAAATTCACATTTCGGTTCATTTAAAATTCATGTAGTATGTAGCAGTAAGCCACAGCTACCTTGTCATTGCACCAGCTATAATACAATTGAATTGTTTTTGTATTTTGTTATTTTTCTACAGTTTCATTCTTGATTCATAAGTGTATCTACAAAGGCATCTTATTAAAAGTGAAACTAAGATGATCCCTGACTCATGCATTTATTGGACAGAGTTTAGCTTGCTGTTAAATTGCGTTGCCA
Source organism: Lampris incognitus (assembly GCF_029633865.1). Taxonomy (NCBI): domain Eukaryota; kingdom Metazoa; phylum Chordata; class Actinopteri; order Lampriformes; family Lampridae; genus Lampris; species Lampris incognitus. The sequence continues at coordinate 17,179,499 of NC_079213.1, read as the reverse complement.
CATAATGAAAACAGTACACTCAGCTTACTGGAAATAAGCTGCATTCCAGTTATGACTGGACCAAACCCACTCCAGCTCTTAACCAGCCCCGTGCTTTACCTCCCACTCATACAAAGCCAAATAAGCCACCCTGGCTTCATTTTATTGCCCATCCCAACGCTTTCAAATAAGTATAAGCCAAGAAAAGCTCATACTTGTGGCCAGTTACTCTCATAGTACCCTTTATGCCTCCTGTGGATAGCCCCAGCCATTGAAGAAAGAAATATTTCCAGAGAGGCTTTGTCTGGACATGCATCACTGTAGTCTACTTCAAATGTCCACTAGTAATGATCCTTTGGGAGGAATCTTAACGCCGGGGGATGTTTTGTCTGATCTGTATTAGTATGGGGTTGGCACGGTGGCGCAGTGGTTAGCGCGGTTGCCTCAAAGCAAGAAGGTCCTGGGTTCGAGCCCCGGGGTAGTCCAACCTTGGTGGGCCATCCCGGGTTGTCCTCTGTGTGGAGTTTGCATGTTCTCCCCGTGTCTGTGTGGGTTTCCTCCAGGGGCTCCAGTTTCCCCCCACAGTCCAAAGACATGTAAGTCAGATGAATTGGCCATACTAAATTGTCCCTAGGAAGTAATGTGTGTGTGTGTGTGTGTGTGTGTGTGTGTGTGTGTGTGTGTGTGTGTGTGGGGTCCCTGTGATGGGGCCTGGCGGCCTGTCCAGGGTATCTTCCTGCCTGCCACCCAGTGACTGCTGGGATAGGCTCCAGCATCCCCGCGACTCTGTGAGCAGGATTAGCAGTTAAGATAATGGATGGATGGATGGCTGGATGGATGAATTTGTATGTGAGTCTCTGCTTGTGTGTGTTTTTCAGAACTAAGGATTGAGCAACAAAGTCACAGGAACATTGTCTTTTGCCACATTACTCTGGCAAAATAACTATAAATTTTGCATTGCAAAAGAAACTAATTTTGAGCAAGCATATTTCTTCAAAGAATTTTATTAAGTTTACTAAAAGATTACTGAAATTATAAAATCTACACAGAACAGATAGATAGATAGATAGATAGATAGATAAACAAAAGTGAAATTAATTCAATATATTTGTCCAGAAATTGTGATGTAATGTTTACTGTTCATTCAATAGCAAACACATCAACATACCACACATACACACAAACAAAAGACCCCTGGATAAGACAAAAAAAAATTCAAAAAAAGTTTGGGGTTTCAATTAAAAAAAGGTAAACCAAGAGTTAAACATATCAACAAGCTTATTTCGCCAATCTTATATCATCCAACAGTTTGTAAATTGTCGTGTTTGGCTGATATTTTTATCAGTGTGTTCACGTGTTAATGGTCCAGTGAAATCCTTCCACGCAAACTGTAGAATTTATGTGCCTCAGAGCACCTCTGTAGTATCATTTTCCTTTCACAAAGTCGTATTTATTAGGGTTTTTTTCTTCTTTTAATTCTTGGCTCAAAACTCAATTCTTTCACATTCCTCCCTAAACAGGGTTACTTTTAAAAAGAGAAACCACATCGCCAAAAAAACAGTCTGCCACAACTCCAAAGATTACAACACACATTACAACCGGTAAGTGCTCAGCAGAAAATTGCACTTGTAACGCCGAAAAAATGAAAATTGAGCACTCTCAAATAATTTCTTTGTGGTGGGGATCCAGTTACGAGCATACGCTGAGCAGAAAATCACCATTATGTTTGAAATTACCGTGCAAATGGAAAATTGTGTTTATAGTATGTGTAACGGTCTTGCGTATCCCTGGGCGGGCTTTGCAAACTAAAAAAAAAATTTGTCCAAGAACATTGAAGAGACAGTAAATTTTTATCATGGGCATTAATTTACAACCAACAAACAACTAATAACTGCCTATATTATCTTTTTTTTGTGTGTGGAGCTTGGAATGTAAATTTCCTGCTACCCTTGACCCATTACAGTTTGCCTACTATTCCAACAGATCTGTAGATGACACGATCTCACATGCTCTGCATACTGCTTTAGTACACCTTGAAAAGAAAAATACACATGTCAGAATGTTGTTTATTGATTACAGCTCTGCTTTTAATACAATTGTACCATCCACACTGGTGTTGAAACTCAGAGGTCTTGGTCTGGGCAACTCTATCTGTAATTGGCTATTTGATTTCCTGACAAGTAGGCCCCAGACTGTGAGAATAGGTAAAACATAATCATCCACATTAGTTCTTGGGACCGGAACACCTCAGGGCTGCTGTCTGAGTCCCCTATTGTACAGTCTGTTTACACATGACTGTGTTACCAAATATAACAATAGCATAATCAAATTCACAGATGACACCACAGTGATTGGACTAATAAGTCACAGTGATAAGAGGTCTTATAGGAGGGAAGTCGAATGTTTAACCATACGGAGTCATGATAACGATCTCTCTCTAGCAGTATTTTCACACTGTTAGCGGGTTTTTTGGCCAGTGTGAAAAGGGTATAAATGTCAGTAAGAAACCACTGTTGACTTTAGAAAGATCAGAAGAAATATCATACCTATTTCCATCAATGGGTAATCTGTTGAAATTGGGGACATTTTTAGATTTCTCGGTTTACACATTACAGGTGCCCTCACGTGGTCTCTCAACGCCAATTGCATCCTCAAGAAGCCACAGCAGAGACTATTTTCTGAGGTGTCTCAAGAGTTTTGGTATGAGTATCAAAATTCTTATGAACTTTTATGGCAGTACCATTGAGAGTGTCTTGACAGGCGGTGTGGAAGACAGACAGAAATAGAAAGTTTACAAACACACATCAGATTGAAAGATAGTGTCTTGACGGGCTGTATCACAGTGTAGTTTGGCAACCTGACTGCTCAGGACTGCAGACTGTTGCAAAGGATTGTAAAGACAGCAGCAAAAATCATTGTCGTGGAACCACCACAACTTCATAATATTTACACCAATCACTGCAAAAGGAAAGCCCAAAATATCATCAAGGACACTGGCCACCCCGGTAATAGTAATAGTTTCTTTCCACAGGCTGTCAAGTTGCTGAACAGCGGACACACCCATATGCATTTCACATTGTTATGTTATCATGTACTTTTCTATATTGTGTATATAATGTATGAATTCTGTGTACATAGTCTATGTAGGTCTGGTGTAGGGATGGAGTGCCTTTTTGTCTTTAGTCCTTGTGTCCTTTGTGTTAAGGCAGAGAGAGCCAAAGCATATGAACTTCATTGTGTGTCCAGGTAGCGTAGCAGTCTATTACGTTGCGTACCAACACGGGCATTGCCGGTTCGAATCCCCGTGTTACTTCTGGTTTGGTCAGGTGTCTCTACAGACACAATTGGCCGTGTCTGCGGGTGGGAAGCCGGATATGGCCATGTGTCCTGGTCGCTACACTAGCGCCTCCCCTGGTCGGTCGGGGCGCCTGTTCATGGTGGAGGGAGAACTGGGGGGAATAGCTTGATCCTCCCACACGCTACATTCCCCTGGTGAAACTCCTCACTGTCAGGTGAAAAGAAGCAGCTGGCGACTCCACATGTATCGGAGGAGGCATGTGGTAGTCTGCAGCCCTCCCCGGATCGGAAGAGGGGGTGGAGCAGCGACCGGGACAGCTCGGAAGAGTGGGGTAATTGGCCAAGTACATTTGAGGAGAAAAAGGGGGGGGGAAAGCCGAATTTTTTTTTTCATTGTATTCCAATACACATGATAATAAAGCTGAACTTGAACATACTGCAGGTGATAGTGTCGATGCAAAGGGGCGGCATTCCCATGATGTGTCAGTGAAGTGTGGAATCCGTCAAATGACTCAAAGAGATATACCGATCATAGTTTTTCACCACAAGACAGAGAATTTTATGCAAGGAAACTGCATTGAGCAAAGATATGGCTTGTTGACACGTTTATCTTTTACCCCTCATTACACCGCCCAGCAAAGCATCCATACTTGCATATATATACACATTTATGTAAGCACAATGTAAGAAAATAAAAAGGGACTAATGATCCTTATAATAAAATGATTTAATGAGCCATAATGCAAAATAACGTGCAACAACTTCCGGAGTGGCCTTCTATTTGGGGCGACTGAGAGCAGTAACAGTGTGACAGTCCAACCAGAGTCATAATGGCTTATATTGTCTGTCATGCAAACTCCAATGCGTGCACTTTTCCGTAATAGAAAATAGTGCAAGTATGATGACAATACACTCCTCATGGACATAAGTGCACTTGAAGTGTACTTTAAGCAAAGTCTTAGTCATACAGAAGGTTGGAACCAAGTGAGAGTAAGTGGAATATTAATCTCTCTGCTTGACTTGTGTCTTTCCTCACTCATCTCACCTTTCTTATCTCTTATCTCTCCTAGTATATGATCAAACTGTAGTCTGTAGAGTTTCACAGGTTTACTGTCAAGGACTTACAGCTGTTATCTTTGCAACCATTAGTATTAATCTTATATTGTGTTGGTGATCAAGAAACTGAATATTACTGTTGCAGTCATTTTAAATGATGCAACGATGAGAGGGGAGTGTTAGCATTACTTAGAATGTGAAAACACAATTGAACTGGGTAAATGTATTTAAATGAAGCCATATGTTAGCTAATGTGGGGCAGTGTTTCTGTTACACAATGGAGTGGAAAGCACAGTGTAAGTGTTTGGTTTGGCGAGAGTGCAGTAGAGATGCAGGCCAGGGGGGAACAGGATGTCATACTGCTCCGCTGCAGACGCAGGGGTCAAAGTGTGAACGGGTGAATGAGCCGACAGCGACAAATTGTGTAACACACTCACAAGAACCTGCACACATAAACACAAATGCGCATGTGCGTGCACACTCACACATGCACACAGGCTCTGGAGAGGTGAGAGTGTGTGATTCGAAATGCATGTGTTTGCTATTCTTGCATGTGTAGCGTGCTGTTTTTGTACACACGTGCATATACATGCATGTGTTCATGGAATAAGATGAGACATTTTTGGTTCCTGTAGGAATCTTGAAAATCACTGTATTTCATGTGTGAATTTCATGAGTGTACATGTGTGGATGTATTTATGTGTACAGCATACGTGTGCGCGTGTGTGTGTATGTGTGTGTGTACGCATAATATTCATGCTTTTTCTGTTTCTTTCGTGTGTGCATATTTGTGTGTGTGTGTGTATGTGTGTGTACTGTCTGTCTGTGGGCTCATTTGTCTTACACAGAAGGCTGTGAGGCTTGGCCCCAGCAGGCAAAAGGAAACAGACAGGTTGGCCTCCAAAACCATCACAAACCACCTACAGCCAGGAAAGAACAGCACGGGTAGAAGCGAGCGAGGAAGAGAAAAAAGGAGAAGCAAATACAGAAACAGACGTGGGACCACAGGTGTGAGGCTCGGAGAATGAAAAATGAGAGGGCAAGAAAGAAAATGGGCGAGGCAGACCCTGTAGGCGTTCCAGGCAAATTCGGCTTCTAAACATGCACCTCGGGGAAAGAGTGATTGGATGGTTGGGAGAGCGAGGCAGTAAGTGCTACGGGGGAAGGTAATGGTCTAGATCTAAATCCAGCGTTTCCAGATGACTGGAAGCTGATCCCCCTGGTACACTGAAACAAGTCAGATAGATTTCAGGTCGTGCTACTCTGTCATGCCCTCAGAGGCACAGAGCGAAAGCCATGGCATGGAAATTAGTTCAACAGCTAGATACACAATACATGTTGCCCTTAAACACTGTATTTGTAATCCATGCAGTGTTGGTGATGAGGTGACAAGGAAAACGTTAGTTGTGACAACTCTGCTCAGCAACCTGCGCGAGTTAAGAAATGAGGTGGGCGATTAAAAAAAAAAATGCCGAGTGATCCTTATTCACACTCCACTTTGGGTAACCTGCACAACCAGAGCATTTTCGCGGAGTCCTTTGCCAGCACTGAGCCTTTTCAACCCTGAGGCTGCCCGAGGGGCTAAGCTACCTCCACTGGCTGCCGACTGAGCCTCTCAGTGCTCCAATAACACTGGACAGGGTACCAGAGATGGAAAGATTACAAGCCTCCAGAGGAAAGGTCTCAGAATACAAGAAGCGGTCTGTACCAAGAGAGAGAGAGACTCGCCAAGAGAGAGAGAGAGAGACTCGCCGAGAGAGAGAGAGACTCGTCGAGAGAGACAGACAGACAGACAGACAGACAGAGAGACATGCAGACAGAGAGACAGACAGACAGACAGATAGACAGAGAGCGAGAGCGACAGAGCGCGAGAGACAGACCGACAGACAGACAGAGAAAGGGAGACAGAGAGACAGACAGAGCGCGAGAGAGACAGAGAGCGAGAGACAGACAGACAGAGAAAGAGAGACAGACAGACAGACAGACAGAGCGCGAGAGACAGACAGACAAAGACAGATAGACAGACAGACAGACAGACAGAGAAAGGGAGACAGACAGACAGCGTGACAGAGACAGAGAGACAGACAGACAGACAGAGTGTGTGTGTTGGGGTGCAGCAGGCAGAAAGCAAGTGATTTGGTATGGACAGACAGGAAAGTGAAAAAAGTCAGTAGGTCAGCCAAAGCAGATGTTGAATCATAGAAACAAGTAGACAAATAATATAGAAGACAAACAGGAAGAGGGAGAAAAAGAGCGAGAGAGAGAGACAGGAGGGAACCACTGGAGAGGAGTTTAATTTCCTCTGCCACACTGCCGCCCAGTGAGCCAATCTGACTTTTTTTGTCCTTCAGCCAAATTTCCTGTTTGTGTGTGTGTGTGTGTGTGTGTGTGTGTGTGTGTCAAAGTCTGTTGCAAATCAAAACATAGCCACCCCACAAAATTAAATCATAATTTAAGAGGTGAGACAGTGCGGGGGAGAAGATGCTGAAAGACTGAAAGGGCAAGAGGGACAACGAGGGAGAGAGGGAGGCAACTAGACGGACGGAAAAGAGGAAAAGTAACCGAGAACGCGAGAAAGTGGAGGCGAGAGGGAGAGAGATGCAGGGCCCTTTCACATCCCTGCGAACCTAATTGAAACCAGTTGAGTTCACTCCTACAGAGGGGAAATGGAAGAGGGACACTGAAGGAAAAGAAACCGAGGAGGGCAAAACAGAAACAGCCACTCATTTATTAGAGGGGGCACGCTTAAAAACACACATAAATAATGAGCTTAAAAAGTGTTAAAGCCATCTGAAGATAAGCCAGGTTGTGTGTGTGTGTGTGTGTGTGTGTGTGTGTGTGTGTGTGTGTGTGTGTGTGTGTGTGTGTGTGTGTGTGTGTGTGTTTATTCCCTTGTGAGAAATCTCTGGGTTTCAATTGCCCCCCTCCCACCTCCACTTTTCTGTTTTCTGTACAAGCAAAACGTGTGACTGTGTGTATGTATGATGTGAGCGTGTGTTTGTGTGTGTGTGTGTGTGTGTGTGTGTGTGTGTGTGTGTGTGTGTGTGCGTGCGCGCACATCGTGTGTGAATTACAACCCGCCAGCCCGATCCATCTCGGCTGATGTTATGCAGACATGAAGTGTGGTCCCCCGCTCTTCCTTGGCTGCATTTAGTCATAGGCTCCCCTGGAGACTGCTTACTGTGAAACATGCAGCAGTCTGTCTCTCATAAAGACTAGAATGAAGCCAGGGCATCGACTTGACTAGCAGGGAGTTAAATTATGGGTCATATTAGTGGTGTCGTATACATTGTGAGCGTGGACTGCTTTATATCTCTGTTGTCCCGAGTCCACTTCTATTCTACTCTGGTCCACATAGTGTGTTTGCTGCCCAACATTGTGATGTGTGCCCAGTTTGTTACAAAACTGGCCTCATTAAAACTGCAGGGAGTTAGCCACTACTGCACTACTGTCATGAGACGTTTAACAGGGCTCACACACACACACACACACACACACACACACACACACACACACACACACACACACACACACACACACACACACACACACACACACACGACCTGCTGGACAGCTTTGTTGATTGGGCTGGATTAGCGCCAGACACACCCACACAAAGTGTAAACACACACACACACACATTTAACTCTCTCCCTCACACACACCCCCCACACACACACATACACACACACACACATGCTTCTCGCCTTACAAAGAAGTGTTCCACTTAAGCTTAACTGCGACAAGCTGAAACAGCAGATTCTAGCCAGAAGCACCCCCCGACCCCAACCCCGCCACCAAAGTAAGCATGCACGATGAGCTTCTCTTACCGAGCAGATTTCTACTGTGGAGCCGTGCGCCGCTCCGTTCTGCGCTGCACGGGTCTGAAGTTTTATTGAACTCGTGTGAGGAAAATACACTGTCGCGTGCACGCACTGTCTCTATATGTGCATGTCTGCACATATGGACACACGGAAGAAGCGTGCATGGACTCTGGGCAACCGTGTGCACGCAGACTCGGTGAGAACGAGTCTCTCTCGCAGCACCCCTGGCGATCCATCAATCAGATTTAAGCTCCGGCCAAACGGAAGCTATCTGGATCTGAGGTGCCGGGCCCGATCTATCGTCGAGCAGATCAGCGGACCAATCTTCACGACCTCCCCCTTTCAGTTTTGCGAGAACGTGACGAAGCACCGACAAAGGTGTGTTTTCTTTTCAAAGTTGTCAAGAGTAACACCCGGTTGTGGGACTCGAACATCTGGTCTGGGTAATGTCAGCGCCATGTTTTACCTGTTGCACTACGCCAGATCTGGAGGTGTTAAACACAGACAGTCTACGTGCCATGTCATCGTCATCGAGCCACCGCACCAGCAGTGCCAACTGCATAAAAGAAGCAGAGAGGAAACGTCAAAAAAAAAATGGCACACAGCTTTTTTTCTCTGGGTAGAATCTGGGCTAGGGTGCTGAAAGATTGAGGGAAAATATTAATAACGCAAGCGAGCAATCGCCTCCCTCCCTGCAACCCACCATAAAACCAAGGGCCCTCAAAACTAAATCACAGTCTCGCAGTTAGAGAGAAGGAATGCTTACATCAGCAATTCCTTAAATGACTCTGAATAGGATGTAACTGGCCTGTGATGGAAAAAAAATTAAATTAAAACATCTTTTTTTCCATTTTCATACGAGTGCACAGGAGGAAAAGGCAACGAATTAACACCCGCAACTGCCGGCTTTTACGCACGCGACGTTTCATCTCCGTAATCCTGTTCTGCCTTATGTAATGTGGACGTAGCGCTGTCTGTGTAAGATCTTCTTTGCGTATTCGACATACTTGTACGGAGACATCTGCAGTGAGGGAGCTCATTACAAATCTGGCACATGTGCCTGTTGGCTAATGGAGGTGTCTTTAAACTGACCCACGTGTTGAGCTTATTGCATTTCCTTTCTCATAGATCAGTAAAGTAAAAAAAACAAACTCCTCCAAAAGAATGTTGCACTTTAAGCTTTCACACTGTTTGTTTGTGAGAGAAAGCAAAAAAGCATACCCACCGGTCCACAACCCTATCCTTTGTGAATAAATCACACTTTTATGTGTGATTTGCTTACTCTTGTTTATGTCATGTCTGCAAAAATCAAACCCCATGCCTCCAGACCTTTTCCATCCCTTGGTTTTTCCCTGGTATTGCACACTTCTCATATCAAAGGAGCCAATAAAGGGGGGGGGGGGAATTAGAGTTTGAACACTTGCTTACAACCATCAAGAAGACCCAAAAAAAGATCCTTTGATGGGTTGTATTCAACCACGCTCCAAGCCACCCAAAGGACATTTTCGTTGCAAAAATTAGACAAAGTTTTTCATCTGTTTTTCCTCAAGGGATTTTTCCTAAGCCAGAAAAAAACTTTTGCTGCCAAACAAAACTTTGACGAATTTGTATTTACCTCAGCAAGTGATTCTCCACAGAAGAAACTGTCGAAATTGCTTTGTAAGGATTTTTGCTGAATGCTCTATCATGTATCTTAAGCAGCTGCTGTGGATTTGCTGCTGTTTTCAATGGCTCTATTCATTGCCAGCAGTGCTGGGATGCAGCAGTCTAGTTTAGTTAGGTTTGGTTTAACGTATGTGTTAGTGCGGGTGATTTTTTTTTTTTTTCTTAGTCCTACCTGTGCAGGGAGAGGATCTGGCCCAGGCTCTACCAGTAGGACCTGCAGATCTCCGGTTGGTCCCGCGTCCCCGGCTCCTAGTCCTGTCATGAGCGCTGTGTCCAAGCCAAGAAAATCTGCCTCCTGCCTTCCTCCGCTCCCCTGCTTGTAACTTACGGAGGGACGTACTGCTTCTGCAATCTCGCTCTCGCTCTCTCTCTCTCTCTCTCTCTCTCTCTCTCTCTCTCTCTCTCTCTCTCTCTTACTGTCTCCAACTCTGCTGGTCAGCCCACACCGTGTGTCTAGCTTGTGCTGAGTGACTGACTACTGCTCTCTCTCTCTCTCTCTCTCTCTCTCTCTCTCTCTCTCTCTCTCTCTCTCTCTCTCTCTCTCTCTCGCTCTCTCTCTCTCTCTCTCTCTCTCTCTCTCTCTCTCTCTCTCTCTCTCTCTCTCTCTCTCTCTCTTTAACTTTACTGCCTGCTTCCCTCTCTCTGTAATTTACTGCCTGCACAAGCTGACTGACTGCATGCTTTTCTTTTCTGGACCTACTGGCTGCACCAGCAACTTACAGCCTACATGCCCCCGACCCCAACCCCAAACTCTCTCTCTCTCTCTCTCTCTCTCTCTCTCTCTCTCTCTCTCTCTCTTGCTTTTCACCCACTCTCTCCCACATTACACTGTGGGATTGTCAGAGAGAGAGAGAGAGCGTGAACATGGGTGTGTGTCTAAATCTGGCTCTCATTGGCGCTACGGCGCTCTTTCTGGTTTAGAATTACACCTATACACACACACACACACACACACACACACACACACACACACACCAGCCAGGGGGAAGCTTCAACACTGCTCCCCAACCTCGCCTTTAAACCACTGGGCTGCCTCCAGGGCACACTACACTCTTCACCCATCTTCCAGAGAGATAGAGTTGGAGAGGGCAAGGAACCAAAATAAGTGTGTGCACACCAGCATTTCTGTTCTGGAGAGAGAGACAGAGACAGAGAGAGCGAGTGTGAGAGAGAGAGCGTGAGAGCGAGAGAGAGAGCTTGTACATGTTTACGTAATGATGTACATAAAAATATGTGTACTGTGTATGCGTTCTGGTATCTCTGTCACTGAGAGGCACTTTGCACCTTGGAAATCACTCAGCGGAGGCAAGCTTTCCATTAAGAGAAATAACAGTTTATTTTAACAGTCCAGGGGCACCGAGTGGAGGAGTGATGACACTGAATTTCTCACCAAGCTGGTGGTACAGTATAGTGCAGAGGACAATTCACTTGCTGGCATTCGCTTGGGGAAACACAGGGAGCGCAGGATGAGTGACGTTCAGGGAAAAGGAAGGGTAGAGTCCCATGGTCCATTCATCCAAAGATCCAAAGTCCAGGCTTACTATGGTGACATTCTGCATTTTGTTCTCCTTGGGGTGGGGGTGGGGTGGGGGGGTCTCCTATTACCAAAAACAGGGACAGAAAACAGGTTAGGTCAGCCACAAGAGACACTTCCACGTACACTCCTGTGTTTTTAATCTCTTACCGAACCTTGTGTGTATCAGGGCTCTTACCAGACGTACCTCCCTCTTCTGCCCTGTTCACTGAACTTGCGAGTCTTTTTACACAGGTGTAGTGATTGGTAACACGCTGCCATTGTGCTCCATCTAGGTTTGGGATGACTAGTAATACCACTGGTTTGCCGCTGTACCCAACTGGTACCGGCTAGCAAACGGACGTATGCATATTCGTTGGCGGACAAGGCCTGACGCAGCACAAATGCGCACTGTATGAAGACTCACATATGCTTTTGGGTGTGTGTTTGTGTGTGCGTAAATGTGTGTATTTTGTGCACAACTGCTCATATGTGGGTCACCGAGTGTGCAGAGGCGTTCTCGCAGAAGGGAGAGCCTCATCGATAAATCCTGGCAGATTTGTTTCAAAGTAGCGATGGTCCACTTTCAAAATCTGCCTTTGATTTTGCCACAGCCGGTGGTTTTCCCGCTTTATTTGCAATTTGCATGGGTTTCTTTACAGTTTAGCATTCTGTGACTGGATTCTTTAGAAGAATCTGCAATGATAATGGTGCAACAACAAAAAAACAATAGCGCCATTTCCTAACAGTGTCCCATTCTGTTCTCATCAGTTCTATTCAATAGACTCTCTTGTCTTTTGCACCATTCCTTTGTGGTATTTTAACATTGAATAGATTTGTTTTCTTCTTGCTGCAAACTTGCTGCACCGCTTTAAGTTTATGCTTTCAAGTAGCTTTGTTGTTGGAGTTAAACGATCTGTTTCCGATTACAAAATGCCAATACGACGTTTATTATGTTTGAAAAACAAATAACTGTAGGCACAACAGGGATGTTCTGGCTGTATCTGTATGCACTGCTACTTGTTGACTATTAATGCTGGTAATACGAACCAGTTGGAGTCTCTGAGACCGACCAGCAGGCTCCCACAGACAGATACATATGTTAGCAAGGGGCATTGTATGTAGTTTTATAGTGCCAGAGAACAGTAAGCCCATAATGAATAGAATAGAATAGAATAGAATAGAACTTTATTTGTCATTGTACAAGTACAACGGAATTTGAAAGTGCAGTTCTTATCAGTGCAAAGATCAATATAAAAAGAATAAAAAACATAAAACACACAAACATTCATCTCTACATTCTGTTGTCTTCCCCTCCTACTCCTTTATTTTCCCCTAACCTCTTATTTTGACCTCTCTTCTCTTCTCCTCTCTTCTTCTCTTCTTCTGTCATCCTCTTGAAGCTTAACAGAGAGTAGAACAGCTCCATATTAGGATTACCACTCTGGACTGTTTCAGATGGATTGTTTACTGCCAAACACTTCGGACAGCTTCAGGTACTTATACCAGTGCAACTGTTTTATGTAGGACGACAGAGGATGGAGACAGAAAGCCACCCGGGTGAAGAATTATGGCATGATAGAGCACGTACAGTAGCTCCTGCAGATGCATACACACAAACACACACCCATGTGCATATATCATCTACATGTACACAAAAGTGCTTGCCCTCTTCTTTCATTCTCTCTCTCCCTCTCGCTCTCTAACACACAGGCACCCACCAACACACACACACACACACACACGCCCACAAACACACTTAAATTACCATTTATCTGCAGGTGCCTGAGCTGCTTATGTTATTCTCACTCCAGATTAAAAAGCTGTGTGTGTGTGTGTGTGTGTGTGTGTGTGTGTGTGTGTGTGTGTGTGTGTGTGTGTGTGTGTGTGTGTGTGTGTGTGTGTGTGTGTGTGTGTGTGTGTGTGTGTGTGTGTGTGTGTGTTTGCCAGTGAATGAGATGAGGGAAGTATCTATGATTTGTTACAATTCTCTGTATGAACCGGGTCAACACTGGACTCAATCTATTGTGAACATTTTTTTGTCTGGCCACACACCATACCTATGCCTACGTTAGCTGTAGATGAAAGCACAAGTGTGAAACTTGTTGAAAATAGTTTACCTTTTGCCTTCGTTAAGCAAGTTCAGCATTGTAATGTTCATGGTATTAAGACGACATATGGCTGGAGAGAAACATTCAACTTTTAACGGAGCTTACAACAGCATATTACAAACTGTTAGTGGATATTCTTGTCCATTATGAAAGTTGATATATAAGCCATTTGGCAGGGCACTTTTTGATAGAAAGACTTGGCGTGGCATTGAAGGGGTTTTCTGGCTGGGTGGCCTGAGCTGAGGGCTCAACTCGGAGTATGGGTGTCACATCCCTCCCCATGAAAACAACTTTCTTTGAGCCAGAATATATCTCTATTACCACATAGAACAACTTTGTCACTGATTGTTCTTGAGAAACCTGTTTTGCTGAATGCAAGCTGATTCACTGTGTGATGTCGTGGACTAGTTGTAAGCCTCAGGTGTAGCTACAGTGTAGGTAGGCTATGGACAAGGCTCAGCGTTTTCGGTTTTCACAAATTTTCACCGAAAAATACCAGATTTTTTAAAAGGAGCAGATCGGTTTAAACTGCTTTTCACCCGGATTTTTGGTTCCATTGATTATTTTCCCTGAAAAATACTAAATTTTCACCCGGATTTTTTGTATTCTTTATTTTTTCAACCCATTTTCACCCGTTTTTTAATATTCAAAATAAACACCAATAAATTCCAGGATTAAGAAAAAAAAAACACCGAAAACGCTGAGTCTTGGCTATGGAGGACTCTGGTTCTGAACAGTATTTGCAGGGTACCACTGGGATGACATTGAAATATGGTTCAACAGAACCACATTTCAGAAAAGAACCAGTTAGGAAATGTCTAGATGTTCTCATAATGATAATGTTGTCATCCTAGATCCAAAAGGCTGTAGACGAAGAGATAAAGTCTATGATTTTGGCATGGATATCCATGAGAGAGATACGATACACTAGAATTTACACGAGGCCTTGTTAGAGGGCAAGGTGAGATTCAAAAGACTATATTCGATGTTATTTTTTTGCATTATCTGTGTACCTATTTGTCTCTCCCTGTCTCTCCATCATGCTGTTACTTCATCTTGTTGTCTGTCTTTCTTACCCTGTCTAGTCCCTCGGTGTTTTGCTTTGCCTCTGTTTTGGTGTCTCTCTCTCTCTCTCTCTCTCTCTCTCTCTCTCTCTCTCTCTCTCTCTCTCTCTCTCTCTCTCTCTCTCTCTCTCTCTCTCTCTCTCTCTCTCTCTCTGTTTCTCTTTTCCTGTACATTCCCATGCTTCTTTACCTGGCTGCAAACCGAAACAGATTGGAAATGCATCGAAACAGGATGCAGAGTGAACACACGCTCTCTGTTCTCACACACACCCACACACACAATCATAGCAAACTAGTATAAAAAATAATAATAAAATGTGACCTCATATCCCCATCCGTTTTGGCTGACTGATGAACCGACTACAAAATCAATCAAGATACATCCATCCATCCTTCCTGTGAAGGTCTGTCAGAGACAAAGCAACAACACAGTCTGTACTGTATGGGTTACAGCTCATTTCCATGTATGAATCATTCTCTAGATCAGGAACGAGTGAAATGATGCAGAAACAATCTGTTTCCCCATCTGTCTTTCGCTCTAGATTAAAATCTCTTCACCACTGACTGCAGCTGTGTGTGTGTATATATATATATATATATATATATATATATATATATATATATATATATATATAGCTATAAGCAATCATGGCATGAAACAGGCTTGTACTGTCTCATAAAGAATTTACTTGACTCACTGGATTATTTTGCTCCTTATTTGTTGAGTACTTTCCCTACTGTTGAGTGTTTCTTTTTAACAAAGTTATATATATATATATATATATATATATATATATATATATATATATATATATATATGTATGTATAAAAATCTCCCTCTCACCCTTTTTCGGATGATGTGTGTCTTCCTCAAGCTCGGGTCTTCAACCAGAGGCCTGGGAGTTTGAGGTTTCTGCGCAGTATTTTAGCTGTTCGTAGGACTGCATTCTTCTGGACAGATACCTCAGATGTTGTTCTTGGAATCTGCTGGAGCCACTCTCTTAGTTTGGGGATCACAGCCCCTAGTCCTCATATTACCACTGGGACTACTGTGGATTTCACCTTCCACATCTGATCTAGTTCTTCCCTCAGCCCTTGGTATTTCTCTAGCTTTTCATGCTCTTTCTTCCTGATGTTGCCATCGAATGGGATTGCTACATCAGTCACTACTTCTGTCTTCTGTTCCTTGTCAACCACCGCAATGTCTGGTTGGTTAGCCAGCACCTGCTTGTCAGTCTGGAACTTGAGGTCCCACAGGATCTTAGCTCTCCCATTCTCAACCACCGTTGGCAGTGTCTCCCATTTGGACTTGGGGACTTCCAGTCTGTATTCAGTACAGATATTCCTGTACACTATCTTAGCCACTTGGTTATGTCTTTCATAACCTTTCATGTATATGTCTTTACTACTACTTTCAGCCGCTCCCGTTATGGGTCGCCACAGTGGATCATCCGTTTCCATCTCTTCTTGTCCTCTGTATCTTCATCTGTCATGCCAGCCACCTGCATGTCCTCCCTCACCACATCCATAAACCTCCTCTTTGGCCTTCCTCTTCCCTGGCAGCTCCATATTTAGCATCTTTCTCCCAGTATACCCAACATCTCTCCTCAGTACATGTCCAGACTCTCTCAATCTTGCCTCTTGCTTTTTTTCCCCAAACTGTTCAACCTGCGCTGTTCCTCTAATATACTCATTCCTAATCCTGTCCTTCTTCATCACTCCCAGTGAAAATCTTATCAACGTCAACTCTGCCCCCTCCAGCTCTGCCGCCTGTCTTTTCGTCAGTGCCACTGTCTCCAAACCATATAACATAGCTGGTCTCACAACCATCTTGTAAACCTTCCCTTTAACTCTTGCCGGTACCTTTCTGTCATAAATCACTCCTGGCACTCTTCTCCACCCACTCCACCCTGCCTGCACTCTCTTCTTCACCGCTCTTCCGCACTGCTTGAACCATTGACCCCAAGTATTTCAACTCATATGCCTTCGTCAACTCTACTCCTTACGTCCTCACCATTCTGCTGTCCTCCCTCTCATTCCCATATATGTATTCCGTCTTGCTTCTACTGACTTTCATTCTTCTTCTCTCCAGTGCATACCTCCACGTCTTCTGGCTCTCCTCAACCTGCACCCTACTCTCGCTACAGATCACAGTCATCCGCGAACATCATAGTCCACAGAGACTCCTGCCTGATCTTATCCATCAACCTGTCCATAACCACTGCAAACAAGAAGGGGCTCAGAGCCGATCCTTGATGTATTCCCACCTCCACCTTGAACCCATCTGTCATTCCAACCGCACACCTCACCGCTGTCACACTGCCCTCATACATATCCTGCACCAATCCTACGTACTTCTCTGCAACACCCGACTTCCTCATACAATACCACACCTCTTCTCTCAGCACCCTATCATATGTTTTTTTTTAAATCCACAAAGACACAATGTAAGTCCTTCTGGCCTTTTCTATACTTCTCAATCAACATTCTCAAAGCAAACATCGCATCTGTAGTGCTCTTTCGTGGCATGAAACCATACTGCTGCTCGCTGATCTTCACTTCTCCTCTTAAACTAGCTTCTATTACTGTTTCCCAAATCTTCATGCTGTGGCTGATCAACTTTATACCTCTGTAGTTACTACAGCTCTGCACATCGCCCTTATTCTTGAAAATCAGTACCAGTATGCTGCTTCTTCCAAGATTGTGTTAAATAATCTAGATAAAAACTCCACTGCCATCTCTCCTAAA